>NW_024423897.1:10269909-10403718 GCF_017311325.1 Ursus maritimus
TATATATATATATATATAATAGTTTATTATACATATATAGTTTATTATGTACAGTTAATTTCACTGTTTTGGCTGCAATAAAATTGATTTTGAAATTTAAAAAAAAACTAGAAAAATAAGAGAGAATGAAATCCAACTGAGAGGATTGTAATAAAGGCAAAGTGGGGATTAATTATACAAAAACAGATTATTTATATTTAAAAACCAAAAAAACCCAAAACTGGTTATTTGAGATTAAAGCAATTGGCCACCCTTTTCCAAAACCAATCAGGAAAAAAGGAGATGACGCAAATTGTCAATATCAAAAATGAGAGAAGTGGCATTACTACAGAAATTTTACAGAAGTTAAAAACAAGAAATATTATGAAAACCTTTTTGCCAATAAAATCCATGCTTAGATGAAAACGAAAAAGGCCTTGAAACTACCAAGGTTCACTAAAGAAGAAATACAATAATCTGAATACCCTACATCTATTAAGGAAATTCAAGTTGTAGTTAATAACCTTTTCACAAAGATAATACTATGTCCTAATGTCTTCACAGATGATTTCCATGAAACAATTAATGGGCTGGGAGTGGGGGGGATTTCCATATAAACTCTTCTGGAATATTGTAGGAAAGGGAATACCTCCAAACTCATTCTATAAAGCTAGAATTACCTTGATACAAAACCTGATAAACACTATGCAAGGAAAGTAAACTACAAACTAAATATTCCTCTTGAACACAGATGCAGGAATTTTAAACATAATTTTAGTTATATATATACACACACACATACACAAACACACACACAGGAATATATATATATATTATCAATATAAAAACAGGAATACATAATGCCTAATTGGGATTTATCCCAGGAATGCACGGCTGGTTTAACATGCAAAATATAATATAATTCACCATATTAACAAGATGATAAAAAATATATATATGATTGCTCCAATAAAAAAAAAAAAAGCCTTTGAGAAAATCCATTGTCCATTCTTGGTAAAAATTCTCAGCAAACCAAGAATACAAAGGAACTTTCTCAATGTGATAAAGGTCATCTACCAAAAACCTACACCTAACATCATACTTAGTGCTTAAAGACTGATTTTTTTTCTTTTTTCCAATCAGATCAGGAATAAGGTAAGCATATCCACTTCATCACTTCTATACAACATTCAACCTGAACTAGAGGTTCTAACGAGATTAATTGGGCAAGAAAAAGAAATAAGCATGCAAATAAGATGCTACTTTACTAGTACTAATAATGTGGGCTTGGGGAACAAACACATATAGCTTCTATGGCTTTAAAACTGGTAGCAATTAATTTCAATATAATTTATACAACTCATGATCTAAAAATATTTCATTTAAACATATAATAAAAAAGTTATTAAATTATTTTTCAATAAGTCTTCAAAACTCAGTATATTTTTCAATTTACACTTTATATTTGATGTGCACTAACCACATTTGGAGAGCTCAATAGCTGCATATATTCAGTGACTACCATACTGAGCAATATAATTCTAGATTATACTTTCAATTTGCTATTGAATATGTTATGATATTCTTTATTCCCTTAGTGGATGGAATATGCTTTATTGCATTTTCTTGCACCATGAAAGCACTTTTGGTCTGTATTTTGGTTTCCTTTTAGACAGTAGTTTCCTTTTAGATAGTAGTATTTACAAAGATGTATTTCTGTATTTTTCTACTCAGGTTCCTTGATTAATGATAACTGAGTAAATATCTCATTGTTGGGAGAAAACAGGGAATGGTTGGACCAGAAGTGAATTTTAATTGCATGCCTGATCTAATAGGACACCCATTTGTCAGCTGTAGCCTATCAATGACATTTTAGAATGCAGATTTAGTGCTCCCACATTTTCCCTATCATTCAAGAGAACTAAGAAATAGGGAATCTTTGTAAAATCACCAAAGTTATAAATGTTGACCTTATGTTTGTAAGCAACTTCTCCATTACACACAGTGTTGGCTGTTTATGTGTCAAGTGCCTGACACTGAGGTCATGGTCTTCTGAACAGTTAATGAAATTATTGAAAACACATGGAAAACAACACGTGGAAATGCCATGATCTGCCTGTATTTATGCCTCAAGATCGTGAAAACCCTGGGAATTAAAACTTCTTTATTCCTTATTTTATACCACATATATAATACATACACAAATATAAACACACATGCATGTGTGTATAACTTAAAATCCTAAAACCACGAGATAACCCCGTATGCATTTTTTAACTTAAAATTGCAAGAAGTGATCCTTACTCTTGTAGGCTTGATTTTATTAGATAAAATGGCATTCTCTTTGTCTATACACTCCAAAATTTCATAGAATTCATGTATATCTTCTTGAAATTTCCTTTTTAGTCTAAGTTCTTGTTATTTTTTGTTTGATCTTCTATAAGCACTTCTGACATGAATATCTCTGGTACCCTGATATTTAATTAGTTTGCTTTTCATTCATTCAATGGCCCAGTATATATGTCTTTATCAATGTGTACCGGACAATAAACAGTATAAGAGAACAAGGCAAAGGTAAGATTATGTTTTTGATACCACCATCATTCCATTTCATCCCTGGGGAAGAGACAGCTAACTCATAAACAGTTGAAAGAAAGTATAGCTTTAATTTTCAAGTCTCCTACTCTCACTATTATCTTTGAATCTCTTTTGTTCCTCTTCTTAAATTAACTGAGTGTCCCCTCCAAAACTCCATAGTCTTGTATGTCCTATTATCCTTTACATTAGAAATTAACTTTAAATAATATCAGTTACTAAGGTATAGGGATAGTAATACAGGTCAGAAAAAAACCAGTATGTAGATGATTTCATAGTCCCTCCTAGTCAACACTGCATATTCTTGGAAGAGCCCTTGATTTTGCTTTGGAAAGTTTGGAAGGCTTTAATATTGTTTTAGAATTATCTCTCCTTATAAAATGATATTAAATGTCAAAGATGATGATGCAATTCTATATCACAATTTGCTTTGCATAGCCAATAAATATAAACAAATTCTCCCTTACTAATAAAAATTGTTAAAACAAAACAAAACAAAACAAAATAAAACTTTAGAGAGGATTGTGTCCTGATACTAACAAAAACAAAAGCAAACAAACCCAAGGAACCACATCTTGTAGTAGCTTTAAAACAGAGGTGTATTGTTTTTCCTACACAATAAGAAGTCCAGTGACAAGGAATAGTAGCCAAGAGTAACAATGCGGTACTGTCCTCTGGGAAGCTAGTTCTTCCTATCTCACAGGTTCACCATCTTTGACGTGTGGGCTTTTGTCCTTATGGTTGCCAGTGATTACCACTTTTCTAGGCTTCATTTCTATAGCTTGGGCAAGAAGAAAGGGAAGGAGAAAATCTGTGCAGCAGTATTTGTTTTTTATTTTTATTTTATGTTTTATTTAGAAAAAAATGAAGTTCCTCATGGCAACATTCCTTCCTCAGGAGACCTATAGTCATGTCTTTTGCATAAAAACTGAGTTCCATGGCCCCCAGGCTACAAGGGAATCTGGAAACATTGAAAGGAAAGGAAGAAAAGATTTCAAAAAAAGTCTGTCACAACTTTAACACTGCAAACTATTACCAAGTTCTCTGTACTATTACCTAACTGCAGAATAATACTACATTGATGTTTCACTATAGTTAGGTATATATTCATTCCCATGACTCCTGCTCATCTTTGGAAACCATCAGTATAAATTTAAGTTATGTGATGGTGAATTTTATGTATCAACAGAGTTAGCATATCATACCCAGTTACTTAAACACTTAGGTAAGTGTTTTTTTGTGTAAAGGCATTTTATAGATGTGGTCAATAGCTATCATCAATTATCTTTAAGCAAAGGAGATTACCCTCAGTATTGTGGATGGATGTCATCCAGTCAGTTGAGGGCCTTAAGAACAATACTTGAGGTTTTCTGAAGAAGAAGAAGAAATTCTCCAAGACTGCAATATTAACTCTTGTGTCAGTTTCCAGTCTGGTGGCCCTCTCCACAGATATCAGTCTCAGAGCTGCAGCATCATCTCCTGCCTGAGTGTCTAGCCTGCCTACAATTTCAGACTTGCAACCCATTCCCCATTCCCAAATCACAGAAGCCAAGTCCCTAAAAGAAATCCTTAAAGGAATTCTCTCTATAGCTAGGTAGGTATGTAGATAGGTAGATATAGATAAAATAAAGATATAAATATCTCCTATTGGTTCTGTTTCTCTGGAGAATCCTGACTGATACAAGGCACAGATCCAATCATATGAATAGACTCAACTTTTACAATGTTAAATATGAAAATGTATCAAGTGTCTACTAAATACATAAGCTAGGCAAATAATTTTATCTTGCTATGACTTAACTATGTATGTTTGTCACTGTGCAAAAGACAACAACCAATACATAAGAAGATATTACCACTATGACTTTGATAAAAGAAAATTCACAGAAGCAAAAGCATTTACATAATATAAGTTATTGAATGGGTTATTATATTTAATGAAATTAAAACAATGCCTGGCACATAATAAGTATCATATAATAAGTAGTACATAATAAGTACTATATAAATGTTCTTCATCTTCTCATTATTATTACAATTATCATCATTGTGATCAGGAAGCATAAAGTACATTGACACTGAGATGATTAAAAAAAGGGACACCTTTGTTCCTGAGCTGTGTGGCATATGTTTTAAGGCAATAAACTATCAACTCCACTAATGGAACTAATAGGTTAAGTTTCCCATGTTGCTTGAATTGTTTCCCCAAGAAAATTAAATTTTCTTAATAGAAAATCTAATTTTATTTCCAGTAACTTGAAAATCTTAATTAGTGACACAAAAACCATGTTAAAATTACTTAGATCAGAAATAAACACATCATTATACTAAAATAAACAAACGGAAGAGCTACTGTAGTTTAGTTGACATTCCACACACGGTATCTTGATAAAATAAGATACGAACAGGCAATTTCAAAAGGAAAGAATTAACATCAATCACATAAATTAAATTGATTAACTTTCATACTTAATCAATCACAGGCATGAATCTTACACAATCTACTGGTGACCTCAGTTACTTTGTTTAATCATGCACACCAATATCAGTGCAATGCTTGATTTTCCAATTAAAACAACTTTGCAATTAGATCTAATTAACGTGTTCCAATTAAATAGGTTAAATGCAGCAGTATTCAATAAATTTAAGCCCCCTACTTTTCTCATGGTGAAAAGCTTCTCTAATATTGTTTGGATACATAATCCTTTTGGTGCCACAGCTTAACAAAAGAAGTAAGAAAAGGTCAACAGCTTGGCTCAGAAATAACATAAGCCAGATTTGGTAGAGATGAACAAGCATCCCAAATTTCTCAATTATCTCCTGGATCATCATATAAGCCCTTCATGATAGCCCCATTAACAATTTGCCAATGGAAGTATTTGTTAAAGGAATATTTGCCCTTTTCACACACACACACACACACACACACACACACACACACACACACACAAAGACCTATTCCCACTTGGAGTCATGCAATTTTATAGTTGTTCGTCATAACCCTTACGTGAAGGAAATAGGGCTTGTTGGGATTCTGAACAAGTAAACTCCTCCTTTCACCTTTGAAAAGTAATACACGGTAACTTTCCTTTCCAAAGCTTCCTGTAGGGAGAAAGCAGGTAAGAATATTTTGTTTTTAAGCCTTGATTTAACCGAATTGTGGACTTCAGACTTTTCACTCACAGTTTCCTTTAATGCAGAGCCCCTGTTCTGACTAATTTATTGTAACACATATCAGTACATCCCCCTGGAGAATCCACTGGTCATAAGCTCTGAGAAGTCACACCAAGTAAAATCCAACTGTCAGAGACCCCTGGGGCTTGGAACAACAGCAATACAACACTAGCTTCATTTCCATGCTGGATAAAAGATAGTATAGAAGAGCCCAGTCTTTCTAGTTAGACTACTCTGCTACATGTGCATTTTACTCTTCAAATTCTTTCTCAAAGTTTCTCTTGTCTCTGTCTTATAAAGGAACAGACAGAAGATGTGGATGTAGTTGTTATATAATAAGTATGTAGTACTTGACTTTTTTTTCAGGAAGCTACTTTGTCAAGCATGGAGTTTCCATATTTTTTTTATCTCTTCTTTACTCTTTGCCTTCACTCACTATGAGAGTATATTCTACTTAAACAAACAAACCAAAAAACACCAATTTTAAAACTATAAATGAACAGCCTGCAATTCAATAAATTTATCTGATCATTAATATAGATACTTTTTCACATTTTGATAGTAAAAATACACTGCTCTATACTATATTAGGCAAAGTCATCCTATTCTAGATGTTTATATTGAAGAGCTAACGGACGTTAACTTTTCTTGACTTTCAAAAGAGAAGAGACCTGAGTTCTCATGTAGTCCAAAACTTTATTTTCACCGCTACAGAGTTATTAGTGCACCATGCTCTATATGTAAAAGTTGACAGGATCATATGTACAAACTTTGCAATTATTTTTTTAAGACCAAAAACAGATATACGTATTACAATGTTCACTTCAGACAGGACAGTCTATCATTTTTAAATCTTTATAAATGGGAAAGCAAACTGGGAGACAAATAAAATGATCCCGCTCACCAGCATACACGCACCATAATGAGCTACGTATAAATGCCAAGGAAATAGGGAAGGCATCATATAACTGGTAGAGAGAGGGCACAGAACATGGTGTGATTTGCAGACTTAAGAGAAATTAGATAAATAGGGCAAGATTATTTAAAATGTATTTCAAAAATGTAATATTTACACAGAAATCCTATACACCCACCTACCTACCCACCCACTCACACACACACACACACACACACACACACACACACACACACACACAGAAAAGTTTGGTATTTGCCATTCTAAATGCCTCTAAATGTCTTCAGTGGCATGGGCATACTGTCTTTGTAACTGGGAAAGGGCTGAGTTTCACATCAAAGACCTAGTGGTGGATATGTCTTCTAGAATCTAAACATCTGGGATATATTTCTCCTCATAAAATAACAACAAAAACAAAGAAACACAAAAACATTTTTAATACCCCTAACCCCATGCTACCAATGCCCTCATCTGTCAACAAGCAATATTTTCAAGAGAACATTCAATTCCAGACGTTCACTGTTACCTGAAGTACATTTAATAAATGACTTTTCCACCCTCTCCTTACTTGCTAGCAATTGAAGAGACAATTGGTTCACTTGTTTAAACTGCACAATTTATAACTGGTCAAGTATCACTGTAACTAATGCTCTTCTAGTTCTGCAGAAATTACAAATTTGACCAAAAAGAAAGTGTTGTAGTCACCAGAGTCACACTCATATATCTTCTCACCATCAGAACCCTAGGCTCTGAATGCCATTTTTTACATCATTCCAATAGTCAGACACCAAACCCATCAAAGTTTGTTCAGCAACTGGCAAGAAAAATGGTGGAACAAGTTTTGCTTAATAGGCAAATTGAGACCCATCTCTACTGATGTCTATAATACACCTACACAATGATTTCCCTCTTGCTTAGGAGTACAAAGGACTTTTTGTTTAAAGAAGTCTCTGTTAAAATGGTTTCCTTTGATTTTGGCACACCTTTAAAAGAGAAAACAAATACACATAACTAATTGGTATCATACTAAGGTCTGAACTTGTTCTACTAGGAGGTTAGGGAATGAGACATGCATTCCAGGGGGACAATAGTGGGCAGTGGAGAATAAATAGGAAATCTAAATAATCTTCATTGGTGAGTGTTCTGTTTAGGGCCATAGGATGAAAGGTCAGATTAAAAATAAAGTTGGGAATATATACTGGAGTCCAGTTATGAAGGACCATACTGCCTAGGATGAGAATTTGGAATGTTTCCTCTCATAATGAGAACCATTAAGAGAGTTTGAGAAATGGAGTTAGCTAATTAAACTTTGGGTTTAATGACAAAACTTTGACATCAGAGATAGGAATTTGAGGGATCAAAGAGTAGAAGCAAAGACATCATTTAGGAAGTTATCCCCACAGATTAGGTGTGAGCTAATAAATGTCTGAAATAAGGCAATAGGAATGAATGTAGACATACTAGGCAAATTAAGAAGACATTCCTGAGTTATAGCCAATCGCTTGGAAGCAAGCACAGTGATTCTTTGGAGGCAAAGACACCAAATTTTATCATCAATTAATAAAGGTTAAAAATATTTAACTAAATATAGAGAATATACTAACAAGGATAATGAGAGTTCTGTGGCATTTTGAGGAACATTGGTCTTAGTGTTGCCCATATCATAGTCTTAGTATTTTCTTATTGATGGTAAATATAAACAACAACAACAACAACAAAAAAAAAACCCAACCTACCAAACCAAAATGCCACTTGGCCTTAATCTGTTTCACTTTTACATTTACATCCCTATTAGAATAGTGCTGAGTTTCATACATTTTCAAGAACTTAGCTCCCTAAAAATGTCCCTCACTTATTATTTGGATTCCCCAAAAACATGCCTCGAGGTTACTCATAATTTAGTGTCACAGTTACAGTCACCAAGTTATGTCTAGAATATTCTTTGCCTGCTCCAGAATTCATTTATTGACTTTTAATGCTTTCCAAGTCATTTGAAGGCAAATCACTTCCAGATCAACTGCTGCCATTGCTCATGGGTCTTATAAAGTAAGCACCAGTGGCTACATCAAGAACCTTGTTTCCTTATGTTTCCAACACAGCAGCTTTCACAGTGCCACACAGAATGGGAAAGTGATAAGAATACTTGACTGTTCTTCAGGTCTATACCACACTTTGTTACAGGGATCATTAAAGAAATCTGCTTTGGCCCAAATTCTCAATAACTCAGGGGAAAAAAAAGATTTTTTTCAACCTCTGGTTCATACCCTTCTCAATATACAAGTTCAAATCTCATTTGACTACGGTAGGGAAAGAGGCAAAAATATATTCCAATATTTCTACTTCCCTTCTCAAAACCCTGTCTCTAAACAAAAATATTCTCAAATCATCAAATGCAAATAGAAATTTGAGTTGCCGTATGTGGTGTGGAGTGAGGAGAGAGATAATGTTGCAGGTTTGAGAGTGAAAATGATTTCATCACATCCAAAATCCCTTATCTAGAATCCTTGGGGCTAGATGTGTTTCAGAATTCAAAATGTTTTTGATTTTAAAAAGAGAGCATCCTATATAATATAACACCACGTTAATATGCTGGCAAAATGTATGATTATTCATACAAAAACTTTAAAAAAGACTTTGTATCACTTTCCATCAGGCAAAGTTAAGAGACGTTTTGACACCAAATGATTCACCAAGATTTTTTTTTTTTTTAATTTGGACTACTTGGATTTTAGAATTGTAGATAAAAGCCTGTAGGTCTGTATCATAGCCTGATAGCCTGTTCATGAACCAGAATAACTTTGCCTACCATTGCTACATGCTGCTAAGTTTTTCTTCAGTTTGCATAGTGGTGGAAAATGATCTTCAATTAAAGGCCCTGGGTCTTTTTTTTCATAGACAATTACTACAGTGTGATTTTTCCTCAAATTTTTAGAAATTTAATAGTATCTTAAGAATGAAAATACCAGAATTTATTTCACCATCCTTCCCTTAGCTTTAATCCACATTTACACTTAAATTAATTTTCTTCTCATGTTAAGTAAAACTTACCTTGAAAATTTCATTTGAATATTCTTATATAGTTCTTAAATTTCTATATAGCAGCTGGAAGATAATTTTTTATTGTATCCATGCAGTATACAATAAAGATGTATTGGATTTTAGAGGATTTAAAAAAATGGGCCAAGGCACAATGTCTAAAAAGCATGGACATAAAAGAATGGACAGAGAGTGAAGGCCTAATATCTCATATATAGAGAAAGAATGGATTCTAACTTGTCTGTCTTTGCTGGGGCCTGACTTCCTTTTTGTTAGCTCAATCCGAACACCACATTTTTGTGAATATGCATCACATTCATTTGGATTATTTAATTTAACTTCCTTTCCAGATGAACTAGCTTTATTAAATGCTTCCCATGGATGGGCAAACAGAGTTTATGCAGGCTATAAATATCTATGATTAGTTTGGTATAGTATATTGCAATCTAAGGTGTAGCAATTATGTATAATATTTTCTCCCAAGCTTGATAAACCATTTGGGAACAAAAAAGAAAACACCTAGAGTGTAATTTATGCAAACTCTATGAATATTTGACATTTTCAAACCTTGTATTTCTCAGAGATCCTGGTCAGCAGCACAGATACATACAGAATTTAAACCCTGAGCTAAAGAAAAAGAAATGTTTGACTCTATGCCTTAGAAATGGGTATAACCTGAAAATTATATTACCTGTGAGAGAAGTTTTGATCCCTCCAACAGAGTTACCTAATTTTGGTGTGATAGGCAGGTCACCATCCAAAGCTCAATGCTTCCCCACGTATTTATCTCCTACATCTATTACTCTAATATATCTAATGTACATATATAGTGTTTAATGTGTCTACACTGCTGAGCTTTTGCATAACCTCCAGTCTTATATTTTCAACCAGGAGGAAGATAAAATACTGCCAGGTATATATACACATATATGGTATATTTTCTTTGTGCAAAACTATCTAGGAATTGTAAATAAAATTGAAACCTCATCTCTGCTTTTTGAGGTCTCAATATTTACTACAGATGACAGCATACATACGAGTAAACATAATACAGGATAGGCTGTATTAAATGCCTCTATAAAGACATATCTGAAATATGAATAGTCCAGAGGAGGGAGAAATGCATGCAACTAGGCAGAACCAAGAATGTATTTGAAAGGATTTGGGATCTGAATAAGATCTTGAAGAACAAATAAGACTTTGAGGAGTAAAAGAAAAGAAAAAAAAAAAGAAATGAAAAATAAGTATTGCTCTAGGTGGATAAATAATATAAGTAGAGTTACAGAAACAAACTATTTCATGATGCAACTGAACCACAAGGGATAGAGACAAATGATTCTGAGCTACGGTTTCTGTCCGTTTGGATTTCCTTGCATCTCAGACTGAATATTTTCCAACAAGATATACATTTTCTGCCAATTCCCAGCCATTCTCTTAATTCTCATGCCTCAAACTTCAATAATCATTTTGACTTCATCATATTTATTATTCACTAATTCATTTGCCCATTCATTTATTAAATTCAGGCATGCAATGATATTTCAAATAGTACGTACTAGGCAATACAGAACAAAAACATGAATAAATTGGAAAGCTTTCTCTTGATAAATTCACAGAAAATAAATTATAATACAGTGTACTGGTATTATAATAGACAGTTGTAAAGAATGCTATAGGAGTAATGGCACAATTCTGCTCAGTTTTGCCAAAATTCACTGTGTACTTACAATGTGGCAAGTAGCTAATCAATATGAATTTAAAGGTGAATGAAACTTGGTCAACGCACTCCAGTTCCTCCAAGTCTGATGGAGAATACGGAGAACAAACATAATTGCAGCACAGCAGTAAAAGATGAGACTGAGGTGTGGCCATGAAAGAAATTAATGGATCTATTTGAGGAGAAAGGTGGCTTAAGGGAAGTTTCATCTCCTATGTGCAGATTTCCCTAACCCATATTTCCCTTCAAATAGAACAAGTTCTTAAAAAAAAGTGCTCTGTGAGTACCTCAGGGGCAACTTAAAATGCAAACAGTGGATCAGTTTAGAGTTATACCTGACAGAATCAAAGCAGATATAAGGCATGAATGCTAGACTTCAGGGGCGTCTGGGTGGCACAGCGGTTGGGCGTCTGCCTTCGGCTCAGGGCGTGATCCTGGCGTTATGGGATCGAGCCCCACATCAGGCTCCTCCTCTATGAGCCTGCTTCTTCCTCTCCCACTCCCCCTGCTTATGTTCCCTCTCTCGCTGGCTGTCTCTATCTCTGTCAAATAAATAAATAAAATCTTTTAAAAAAAATGAATGCTAGACTTCAGACTTGCAGAATCTTAATAACTTCCTTGAAGGAGGTTGCTTTGCACTTTGCAAATCTCAGATATCTACCTTAAAGCGTGTGCTTTTGCCCATCTCCACAAACAAAGAGTGAAGGAGGATGATATGTGAAAGACCACCAGTAGAAAGTCATGAGAGACATCAGAATAAGAAAATTAGTAGAGTTGCTTGCAGGTAGTTTGAGGGGAATAAGGGTAGTGGGAAGGGTGAAGAAAGCAAAATAAGGAAGGGAATGGGAATAGTAAATAGCAACTACCTAATCCAGACAAGAAAAAAAGAGAGAAATTAATGACCTGACTGGAGGAAGAGAGGGATTTAATTTTTACTTATTACCAATAACATCCTTGCTATTCGGTTGCATCCTCAGGTATTTTCCAAGTACACCATGCTAGTGCTATGAGCTAGGAGCACTTAAGACTTGATTCATCCTACACCACCTATCCTTTGCCTTCCACCTCTCCAAATGTTATGTAGTATTCAAGTTCATCTTTCTCTCTTCAAGTCCTACCAGATTACCTTATTTAGTCCACAGAAATTCAATTCTTTATACTAGTTCTGTGCTACTCTGACACTTAAATCCTAATTTGTTACCTCTCATTGCTTCAGTTGTACCCCATCACACCTACACAAACCTCTGTCACCACATCTTAAAGAGCCATGCATACTACACTTTTTTTTTTTTTTTTGGACAACATACCTTATCCACTATACTCAGCTTGTTATAATACACAATGAATTCAGTTCCAAATTACTTTCTGTGTGTTTAAGGTTTTACCATCCATGCACTGAGTATACTAATTGAAATCAACACTCTACTTTAAAATTTTTAAAAAATGTCAATTATTTTCCATCTCAATCTTTCTATTTTCTTACCTGAAAGGTTTTATGTTTTTCCTTCAGTTTTTATTCTAGTTTCTTCTTTTTTTCTTTTTTTTTTTTTGCCATTTATTTTGGCAGCTGTTTCAACTTCTATTATGATACTGACCAAGACTATACAAGATTTCTGTGTTTTTCTTTTTTCATTTCCAATTCCTTTCTTGATGATGCTTGTAACTATTAATTCTACACTTGGATGTGAATAGTTACACAGTAGATCTAATGCTATTAGTTACAACTGATTTGTTTGTAAGTGATAGAAACATAACTCAAACCAGGCAAGACAAGGAATACTGGTTTGAAAAGTACAAAAATAAATAAATAGATTAATAAATAAAAAGAACTATCTCATATAATCAAACCATTACAAGAGCAGAGGTGCATCTGGATTTCAAGTTTAACTGGACACAGGACCTCTATGCTTCTGGGCTGCTTCAGCTAATCATTTTCATGTATGCTGGCTTAATTCTCTAACATTTTAACCACTTTAACACTCCAACTGCTCTATTCATATGGACGGAGATTTAGCTGTCAATAGCTAACAAGTTTCATATTCCTTAGCAATTATCATCAAAGAGTAAGAAAAAGAACTCTAACATAGTTTCGGATTTAAAAAAATATATTTAAAAATTACAGGAAATGAGTCTCAAAATCCATCTCTAGAAACATCAGTTATGGAAGAATCAAGGATAATAGAGCAGAAATCTGGCAACTGGAGACTTCCTCTGATCCCATAAAAGAAGTAGGTATATCAACCAGACAGCAACATCAATTTTTATCTACTAAAAAATTTACTATACAATGAAAAGGATTTTGTTGGCATTGTTTATCACTGAATCTCCAGAGTCTAGAAGTTAATTATATAATTTTTTTCTCACAATTCGGAGTGTTGTCAGAGACAGTCTAGTCATCTTTCTCTAGATAATACATCTGTATTTCTGAATTGAGGAAATAGAACATGACATTTCTGGGATTCGGGAAATTTACTAGCATTATATCGGCTCTTCAGAGAATTGTGATAACTTAATATCTGTATTTCGCTTTGGCATAGCTACTGAAAATAGTGGTGGGCAACCAACTGGCACTGTGGTTAGCAGAAAATCTTTAAAAAGTAATGCATGGAGTAAAATCAGTGTGGTTGTCATAAACTGCAGCATGTGAATGTCACTTAGTAATCCGCTAAGTGAATTGCCTTCCCTGTGTTTATTACAATTTGACTAAACTAATTCTTCAAGAATATAGGAATGCTAAGAACAACTATGCTCTCTGTTGAAGAAAACATACCACAAACACATATAAATCATTCTGTCTTCTAGTTTATATTATTCTATCTTATCTAATCATATGACTTAGATATATACATACTTCAGAATAAAGCACATAGCTTATATTATTTTATCTCCTCTAACTGCATGACTTGGATGTATACATGCTTCAAAATAAAGTACAGAACATATCCTTAACTACGGCCAATATATTTCAAGTTAAAATTCCACTCTCAGGAAGAATGTTATTGTAATATATGTGTTAAATTTTTGTCTGTGCCTAGTCTACAATGTGAATTTGGAAGTGACTGTTAATCACTGATAATTTAAAAAAGAATAGATTCAACTCAGAATATTTTTTTTCCTTTTCCAGGAAAATAATGAGGTGTTTTTCTTCTTTAACAAAAATTATTTCTATTATTGGCTCTATCTGAACTTTTTAAGTCCCTTCAGGGGTATGAAAATAGTGTTTTATTCTTTACCCTCTAATATATGTTATTTAATCACTTTTGATAATAATTATTATTACTGCTTTTTAAATTATAAAATAAGTGAATCGACCTTTATTAGTGTTTTCTTTGTACCAGGCACTGTGCTTAATACTGTCATTTATTTATTTATTTATTATTTAACAAAATTTGTTCATCCATTTCTCCATTCAACAAATATTGAGTTTGTACAATGAATTTTTTTTTATTTTTTTAATGATTTTTTATTATATTATGTTAGTCACCATACATGTACAATGAATTTTAAGCACACAAAAACTTTTCTTCAAGGTCCTAATGGTGCAGTAGAGGGAATGTTAACTAAACAAATAGATAATATATACTGTCAAGTAATGATAAGATCTATGAAGAAAAGAAAGGGGGGACACCAGGGTGGCTCAGTCGGTTAAGTGTCTGACTCTTGATTTCAGCTCAGATCATGATCTCAGAGTCGTGAGATCAACACCCCCCCAACTCTTGACAGGCTCTGCACTCAGTGGGGAATCTGCTTGAAATTCTCCCTCTATCCCCTCCCCTGCTCCTAAGCTCAATCCGTCTCTCTTTCTCTCAAAAAAAGGGAGGGAGGGAGGGAGGGAGGGAAGGAAGGAAGGAAGGAAGGAAGGAAGGAAGGAAGGAAGGAAGGAAGGAAGGAAGAAACGGGCTAAGAGACAGAGTGGCGGGGAATGTTATTCTGGATGGCATGGTCAGGGAAGACATCCTTAAGAAGTTACTATTTCAGCAGAGAACTGAATGAAATGAGGGAATAAAATATATGAATACCTGGAAAAAGAGGATTTAGGAATGAGGCCAAAAAGTGCCAACGTCTGAATGGAAACTTTTGGAAAGTCATGCATGGGAGAATAATATAATTTGACTTACACTGATCAATCAGTGGTAGTTAAAAGCACAGTCTCTAAGGTGAGACTAGGTGCCTGAATTTAAATGAGCACGCCAAAGCATCCTGACTATGTGACCATGGTAGTTACCTGACCTGTAGGGCCTCAGCTTGCCCATTTAGTGCAAGGATCGTATTCATTCCTCCTCATAGATTGGAAATGAGGATTAAATGAGGAAATCCACCCAGAGAGATTAGCACAGTGTGTGGCATATCGTGAGTGTCTGAGAAATGTCAGCTATTATTATTGCTCTGTCATTACTTTTTTTAATGTTATAAAACAAGATAATTTTCCTGACTTTAAAGTAGGACTATAATCTACTGTTCTCACCTTATAGATAGAACTTCTGGAGAAAATGCACAGCTGAGAAGTGTATACTAATCATGCACCTGTGTCTATAGAGGTGAAGGTTCTGATTTGGGGGAACTCTACACTCTTAGTTACTTTCCATCAAAGGAAGAATAAATTGAGAATGATTAAATTAAGTGAACTGGAGAAAGCCTATTACTAATGTAAATCATTATAAAAGCTTCAGTTGGCAAAGAAGTAAAAAACTAGAGAATATAATGTAGTATCTTTGGATAGTCTTCTGTAGACAATTAAATAGCTAGAAGTGAGACAGTACCATTAATAATTGCACATTTCATTTAATATATAATTATTCATTGCGGCCTCACTAGTTTTCTTAAGCTTAAAAATGGAAGTGACCCTTTTATTCTGACTATACTTATTCCTCTGAGTATCTAAAAATGTCTCCATTTATCTTCATTCACCTTGTACCTAGTGCATAAGGAAGGAAATACTTCTTTGTCTCTTTAAGACTGGAGTGTTAGATGAAAATACTCATTCCTCCATAAGAGAACAAGAAATACTTACCTCCCTGGAGGTAATAAATATGCTGATTTATTACATGTCTAGTACCCCAAGTGAAAAAGATATTTCTGGACAGACAATTCCAAAAAAACAGAGATGAGTTATGGTAGAATATAATGATTCTAAAAGAGCCCAATTCTCTACTCAAAATATGTCACAAATTAAGAAAAAAACATAAGATAATTATTCAGCAAAATGCTTAAAGCTACTATCTAATCATTCATTGTATGACTAATTACCAAATATATAATTACATCTTCTGTTTATAGTTTCTTTCAGTTACAAAAAACCTTCATGGTCTCTACTTTTTCTGATTAAAATGAAAGTAATAATACCTAGGATTTATTGAGAGTGCTTACTATGTGGTAGGTTACTTTCCAAAAATAATCACCTTTAATTCTCATAAGACCACTGATGTGGATTTTATTAATCCATAATTTACAGATCAATAACTGAGATTCAGAGATCCTAAGTGATTTGCCCAAGCTTCCCAGATACTGAGTTATATATCCTGTTCCCAAATTTTCTCCTGAAGTATTATCTTGTACTTTCTCTCACAAGCTTACCCTCTGACAAGATAACAGGACAGGCATTAATGTTCTTTTTGTTTTGTTTTGTTTTAAACTTTTAAGTAATTTTTTTGAATAACAGCAACCAAGAAGATAAGTAATTTGTATAGTCAATCAGAGGCAGCCAGGACATTCGGTGGGAAGAATGAACAGTCTGACTTTTGTGAGTAACAGCCAAGTGTTACCCTTTCATGCAATCAAAATCAGAAAAAAATAGTGCAACACGAAAGCTTTTTGGACTTATAAAATATGTCCCAAAAATTAAAGTTTCTAGAGAGATAAAGGTGTTTTTATAATTTCAACCTCATGGCTGAATTAAGTTTACTTTCAGCTATTTTTTTTTTGAAATTTTCAAATTGTCCATTCCTTCTAATCCTTTTGGTCATAGTTCAAATATCACATGTTCTGATACCTCTTCCTTGACTCCTTATATAAAATAGCAACTCTCTTCCCTATCTCAGTCACTCCTGCTGCATAACTATCACACTAACCTCACATATTATCATTACGCTTACCATTATGTACCTTATTTATTTATTTGTCATTACCTTTCTCCATCACTGAATAAAAGTTACATGACGGTATGACCTTTCTGTTTGGTTTGCTATTCTATCTCTAGGGTTTAGACGAGAACCTGCAGTCATAGAAGATAAAAAATTTCTATGGATGAATTAATGAGTTTGGTATAATTTCTGAGTTCTAAAATACAATGTAGTCATTAATGTGTATGTATGAATATGTATATACACAGACATACACAGACACAAAAAACATACTCACACACACACTTCATTTTTTAAAATGAAAATTCTATTTTAACTCCAGACCTTTAACCAGCAATCAGATCACCAACCATATTGTTAACACTTGAAAAGAGGCCTAACGAAAACATAAATTCAAAGTTGTGTCTAATATCTTTAATGGAGGACGAGCCAAGAGAGAAATAAAAATCTGTCCCCCAGCCTTCATTAGAAAGCATCTCAAGCCCATCAGATTCATAAGCACTTCAATGTTTGAGTTTTGTAAGCAACATAAGAAGCTTCAGAAGATAATAAAAAGACTGCAAGGCACTCAATGAAATAGTAAGGTTAAACTGCACAGTTTAAAAGAATCCTCACAGTATCTTAGAAATTATTTGACCAAAAGAACACAGACAGGTATGTCACTGAATCACGATACTCTGATATTTTTGTTACTTTCCTGCTTACATTAAAATGGGTGATTATTTAGGTCCAAATCACAAAATAAGTGACTCAAAAGTTGTATGTTGGAGTGAAAAAAACAGGCCCATCAATTAAATATAATTACAAAGCTTAATCTAACTCACACCCTCTACGCAACAAAATCTCTAGTTATGGATATGACCCAAATTCCATCTTCACATACTACCCATTAGTGATTTTAATGGATGTAAGCCAAATTTTGAAAAAGCTTTATTAAGCTAATTTTTGATTGCCATTCTTGATCTCTTAGGCTTAAGCTCTCTTGGTATTTAATCTACACATTGTAAACACTGATAAAATTATACATACAACCTGAGATACAGTATAAAAAGAACTAATGTAATTTTATAGGTTCTGATAACAAAATAACAGGGTCTAGAATTGGGTGCAGGGAAGGTTTTCTGAGGAAATCACTTCAAATTTGATTTTAAGTATGAGTAGAAGTTCACTATGATAAAGAGAAGGGAAGGGAAAGGAGGCAGACAGAATAGCAATGAAAAAGTTCCTAAGTTGTAGACAACATGGAGCTCTAAAAAAAAATGAAATGGCCAGGTGACCAGAGCTCAGAGACTGAAGTAGCAAGAAGTACTACACAATACAGCAAAATCATGCTGGCCCTTGTAATATGGATTAAGGATTTTCTGTTTTCTTTCATAGCAATGAGAAGCATTGGAAAATTTTAATGTGTGTGTGTGTGTGTGTGTACACATAGGTAATAGATCAAGTTTGGGAAAGAGGTATCAATGAAAGAGAATCAGTTTGGTAGGGTAAATGTACAATTTTTAGGTGCTATTAAGAGCAATAATGTAGGAAGAAATGCCTTAACTTAATCACTTGCTTTCAAACCCCCACTATACCACCAATTACCAGTTTGTACTCAGCAGCTTCTTTAACCTGAGGAATTAATTCTCTAGTATGAATGAAACTGGTCATTTTGCTAACTGTTGTTGTTCTTGGTGACTTACAATGGAGTCAAACAAGTTCTAAAATCAAATAATGAAGTGGAATCTGCTGGTTGTCTACTCAGCATCCCATCTTCCTTCCTTAGAGACTTACAAGTTCTATATTGGTATCCACCCCTGTCCCATAGAGCTAATTACCTCAGGGGACTATGTAAACTCAGCTGCATAATATTGTAAGGGTCAATGAAAAATGAAAATGCATGTCCTTGTTAAAAATTATTAAGAATTTCAAAATAACACTAGCAGCATATTAAACTAAGCCAGAGGTCTTCTGCTGCTGTAGAGACTGCATGGCCATGAGGTCAGCCCTAGGAATTTGACCTGTAGTAGCCCAAAGAGTGAACCTGATTATACGAGGAATGGTATGGGGCCAAAATTTCATCAATGAGACATTGGGATGAGAGAAAGTTTGTTCACTGGCTTCTGGGAATTTTCTTATTTTTTAGGAGAGGATGAAGAAAGAGATGATCTCTTTGCTTCCTCTTGTTATTCTATCTGGATTTGATAGCTGAAAATGTTGCATCCATCTTGAGTGAAACAAATGTTTATGACGGCAGAGACCAGAAATAAAAAGAAGTGGTATAGTTGATCACATTGTTGCACCAATAAATCAACCAACCCAGACAGCCATCATGAATCAAGACTTCCTATTACACCAATAATACATTTTCCTTATTATTTGTCATTTTGAGTCAGGGTTTTTGTTATTAGAAAGCAGAAGCATTCCAACTGACAAAAATAATACTCTTTCAACCCAATTTGCTGAAAGAAGTATTCCTTTTTCAGTTAATAATATTTGCTGCATTGTTAAATATTTTTAGAGCTATGCATGCTTGGAAGAAATGAGTATTACCTAGAATAACAGAAGTTGTCAGCTTGTTGTCAAAAGATAAAGAGATCATATGACATAAAATAAAATGCAATAATATTATCTATGTTGGCATATGTTAGGAGAATTAAGGTTTAATTGCAATATAACTGCCAGGTGAGTAGCAATATTCCAGATTTTGCTTATTCTAACATTAAATATAAATATGTATTTTGATGTTATTTTTGTAAGAAAGTTTTGTAATGAAACCAGGTATCATCCAGAGCTCTCCAACGGCATAAGAAAACGACCACACATCACCAGCAGATAAGTGTCAGACAAGAGAAGAGCAATGAAAATTAATCAGAATAAAATTAGGTAAAACAAAGGTGAGAGTGTTTTCCCTGAAGAATTAATTAAAGTAGCTATCCCAATCTGCAACACCCTCTCTATCCCTTTCCTTCTCAGTTTGTATATGGTTACACATATCCTTTAAATTTAAACAAAAGAAAAATACGCCATAGGATCTATCCACTTTACTATAGTGAGTCTAGAGAATAATAACAAGACATTTTAGTTTCATCCACAGACAAAGTTATTTTTAGGAACTAAAATGAGCACAATGTAGTTTGTTCTGGGTAATAGAGACAATAAAGGGCAATGTTAACTGTGACTCCAAATCTAACTCTGAAACCTATCTTCTTAATTCCTTGAAATCAAAATCTTCACTCATATATAAAATTATAGCTGGAAGAAACCTCATGGTGCTGAGCCAACAAAAAGGAAATAGAAAAAAAGCTACCTGGAAAGGTAACCCAAATTGTGAAAGACATGATTTTGTTCCTGAGTGAATCTTACAAGCTAAGTGGGAAATTTGCATGTAAAAGTAGTAAGTAAACTTTCAGTCAGAAAGGGTAACTTATATAAATATTTACTGCAGTTCTATCTTATAAGTGGTCCTGGGGTTTGCTGTGGGTGGTAGAACCTATTTAGTGAGGTTAATTTGAAAATAATGTACAAGAGTTTGGGGGGCAGGGGAGACTAGGCAGCACGTTCCTACACCGTGATTTTATGCATGTCCCAAAGAGAACTTAAAATCCTCTTGGAGAAAAAAAATTAAAAAGAAAAATGGTGAAAGAAAATAATACATTCCAAAAATGTTTCAATATAAAATAAGGGAAATATATTCTATGGAAATAAATGATTACTTTCCAAGTGAAAAATAGAGAATGGAATTTGAGACATTCAAAGAATTTAGAAGACCCTTATCAATGGATTGTTCAGAGCAATTTATGTATTTGTAGCAGGAAGATCTGAGCCACGTTTCAAAGCATAGGTTAAACTTACAGTACAGGGATAGAATAGCACTACCAGGCTTTTACTTTGGAAATAAACATTTAGATATGCCCAGGAGTTTATTGAGTGGCATGGTTGTTCATGGCACTATTGGGCAGAACGAATTAAATAGGGAGAGTCTAGAGTCAGAGAAACCAGTCAATAGGCATATAGCATGACAGATTCGGATATGACTGTGGCAGTGGGTTTGGGGAGAATAAAAGATATTATAAGAAAAGAATCAATAGAAGTTATTAACTGATGAGATAAGAAGGTGAGGGATAATGAGGTATATCTGATAATTCTAATACCATAGCCACAAAGACAGGAATAAATCCAGAAAGAGTTTTTTTTAAGGTGACAACAGACCATGTAAGTGGAAATAACCGGCAAGCTTCCCTGTAATGGATAGTAGAATATAGATCTAAGAGGTATCCTCATAGAGAAAACTGCTGTGATTATTTGATGAACCCTCTAAAGTAAGGAACATGGGCAAAGTATTGCAGAGGCATTTGTTATTTCCTGCTTCAGAGGCACCAGATCACTTTTCTGCCTGAACAGTTCTTGCCTACTTTCCTACCTGTAAGTCTTTCCCTTACCTGTAAAGTCTAAGCACAAAAGTTATTTCAGCATAGCTTTCTCTGACAATTGTAGAGTATTTTCTCTTTTTTGTACCTATTTACGTATTAAACAAATATTCACTGAGTACTTACTATGGTCTTTACATTGTTCTAGGCGTAGGGGAACCAGGAGTGAACAAAACAAGCAATATCCTTGGCTCTTACGGGTATGCTTACATTGCCCAATCAATCAAAAATATATAATATTCCAGATGGTGATAAACCTGTTTAAATGGGGAGCTATTTTGGATTATGTAATCATAAAAACCCAACTGACAAAATGACAGTCGATCAGGGAACTAAAGAAAGTAACTGAGTAAACTTACTGGACTAGGAGAATGTTCTAGGTAAAGTGACCAGCATTTGCAATGACCTTGAGCAGAAGCATACTGAGCATGTTTGAACAAAGAGGCTAATGTGATTGGAGTTGAATATGTGTGCTGGGGATACTGGTGATGGGAAAGAGTACCAGAAAAATACTGGAGATCTAAATCTGTAGAATTTTATAGGCTATGCGGGAGGATTTGAGAAGTCATTCAAGGCTTTGGATTAGAAAGTCAACTAATCTGAGTTGCACTGACTCCAGTCAGCTATCTCATGACAATAAGTGCCACCAATGGAGTGAAGAAGGCCTGTGGTACCAGTGGAACTCACTAAGCAATATTAATACGTGTGTAAGAAACATGGAGATGATGACATGGTTTAAAAAAAAGTGTGTGTGTGTTGGGACTGTTGGAAAAATAGGAAATGAAGAAGTAAACAGCCAAGTGAAGAAAAGAAAAAGACCTGTAGTAGATACTGTGTCTATTCCCTCTAGCAGGCTGTGTACTCCCCTAGCTGCATGTGGCTCACAGCTGCCCCTCCTCTGGAGAATATCCCTCGGCTAGATGATATCTCTAAACTTCTCACCTCTCAAAGCCTCATCATAGCTGATGATTGACAGACATGGAGAATAAACAGCCAGTCCTTTTTCCTCCATGACAGAACAAGTCTACAGTGCTGGTCACATTGCAGGGCTCTCATCTGTGGGTAAGACCAAGGCTGCACTTTGTCTGAGACCACATGCTTGCTCAATTCCTCTTTCCTGCCACATGTGGTATCACTCCCCTGCTTCTAGAGGATTTTCTTAAGGGGCACTCCTGTCAGTCACTTTTAGGCTTTGCTTCTCAGAAACCTGATTTAAAACAAGGCTTGTATTTTCTGTCATTTTCATTTTCCACAGTATCTAGTAAAATGCTGAATATGCCATCAGTATACAGTAAGTGTTTATTGAATTAAAGAACAGACATCAGGTTTTATAAAAGAGTAGAGAATGCTTTCTATTGATATGAAATTCCATATGATATCTTAGCATTCTGGGTACTTATTTCTAATTTAAATAATTTGAGTAAAACTGACAGAATAAGAAAACATATGCATATATATTTATTTTATTTGTACTTTATGGGTAAATAATTAAACATTTTTATAATGACTCACTCTTTCTATGTTTCAGATAACTATATATATTTGTCACTTTTTTGGTCTATGATACAAATAAGAAATTTTGCAAATTAAGTACTTTCTGCCTCCTCTTAGGACCCTTATTAGATTAATGATGAAAATGCTAAACTGCTTACTATCTCCCATGACATTTAAGTTTAGTCACCTGACTACCCATGGATGCTGAGAAAGATTTTGCTTATTTGCTGAGATTGTGCATTTTAAACCTAATGCACATGATTTGATGAGATAAATCACAAGAATACTCTATATTTAATTGGAAATCCATGATTATAATATTTGACTTCGTTGGGGAAAATACTGGAAAGTTCTATTCTCTACTCAAATCAGTCTTTTCCAGTATCTCATATATCATTCTCCTCCACATGTCCTCTCCATTTATCCCAATGATTTTCATTCATTGTCATGAAAAACTTCATACCTTTCTTAGGTGTCATCTGGTATACCTTTTTTAGTTTGGTCTCATGCACTTTTACGTTTTATTTAATTTTATTTTCTCATTGAACTTTCCACCCTATTAACCCCAATATTACACATGTCTCTTGTCACATGTTTTATGATCATATATCCATTTTGAATTGCCAATATAAGTAAAGTGTCCTAACTAATTAGAAAGTTTATTATGACCATTCCAATACAATATAACCAGAAATTGTTAGCCTCATTAGTTTCATAATATCCTTTCAAGTTTACCCTCTGGTAAGTCAATTTCAACATTGTTTCAAGTATTGGGCTCGGCAGGACTTGCAAAATGAAGATATGTGGTCATTTTCCTCAGATTCCTTTGTGATATTTTATACGAAAATTGCTGTATATATTGGCTATTGACTATGTATAAGTTTCTGTGGGTAGAAAGATGACTATACAAGTTTCTATCTCTGAAGACCTTATTGTTATCCTAAAGAGTTATAATATCTGGCATATAAGGTCACATATAAAGTTCAAAATGAGTCATGAAAAACAGTTCTCTTCTTTGGTCCTTTCAATTGTTCTCCACTGCTTATAAAATAAAATTTAAAAAAAAGTCGTAACCTGGCACTTGTTAACCTCTAAACTTTTTTGTTCCTACTCCCCATATTCACATTTTTTTTTAATTATTACTAAGAAAATAACTCAAGGTCATTGTAGAAGGGTATGGAAGATACAGAAAAGCAAAGAAAGTGAAAATAGCCCTAATTACAGTATCAGAAAAAAACTACCAATAATACATTTTTCACAAGTTTCTAGTCTATGTCCATGTGCATTTAAAGTTATATTTGGTAACAACATAAGAATAAATATGTTACCATAATTTTCCTATCTCTTTAGATATTTGCAATGACATTTTTCTATTCCATTGTATGGATACTCCACAATTTAACCAAGCTTATAAGATTAGACATTCAATTTGTATCTAGCTTTGCACTCTTATGCTATGATAACTTTCATTCACATGAATGCACATGCATGACTATTCTTAAAGAATGAATTCCTAGAGGTGAACTATTGGCAAAAAGAGATTGAACTTATCTTCGTTCGTTTATTAGTCATTTGTAATTTATTTTGTCCATTAGTCTATTGGCAGTATTGTGCTTTATCTTAAAGTTAAAACATAAACACTTTATATTATCAAAAGTTTGTAATATATAAAATTCATATCTCAGAGTTTATAATTTTCCTGATTATTTAAATTACTTCTGTTACATAGGAGTTTTATATTTTTTATTTTGTGTGTATCTATATTAACTGAGCCACCCAGATGCCCCAGGGTTGAGGTTCTAATTAATTATTTTATTTCTACATGTAAGTATTAAATTATTTCAGCATCATTTGTTGAAAAAGTCATTTTTTTACTTTTAATTATTTAGTTACTTCTTCATTTCCATTGAAATTCAATTGGCCATATATTTATGAATCTATTCTGTTCAAAACAACTATTTGTTTACCTTTATGTCAATAACACAATCAATATCTTGATTACTGTAGGTCTATAATAAGACTTAAAATGAAATGAAGTCCTCCACTATTTTTTTCTTCTTCAAAGTTCTGGGAAGATCCTTTGTACTTCCAGAAAAATTTTAAAATCAGCTTGTCAATTTATACAAAAGAAAAAAAATGGGGGGCTTTTGATCAGGAGTAAACCTAATGAATATAGAGTGAATGGACATTTTAGTAATCAAATCCATGATTATGATGCATATATCATTTTGTTTTTTCAATTTAATTAATATATACTGTATTGTTAGTTTCAGAGGTAGAATTTAGTGTTTCGTCAGTTGCATATAACACTCAGTGCTCATTACTTCAAGGGCCCTTCTTAATGCCCATCATCCAATTACCCCATCCCCCACCCCTCCAGCAACCCTCAGGTTTTTTCCTATACTTATGAATCTCTTATGGTTTGCCTTTCTCTCTGTTTTCATCTTATTTTATTTTTCCTTCCTTTTCCCTATGTTCATCTGTTTTGTTTCTTAAATTCCATACGTGAGTGAAATCATATGGTATTTGTCTTTCTCTCACTGACTTACTTCACTTAGCATAATACCCTCTAGTTCCATCCACGTCACTGCAAACGGATCTTCCTTATTCTTTTTTCTTTTTTTCTTTTTTCTTTTTTTGGCAAATGGCAAGATTTCATTCTTTTTGATGACTGAGTAATATCTTTTTTTATTTAGTTTTTCTTTAACTTCTTCATTGGTTTTATATTTTTCAAAGGACAGGTTTTACAGATCTGTTTAATATCTTCCATAAATATTCCATATATTTAATTATATTTCAAATGCTATTTTAAATTTTAATTTCCAATTATTTGTGTCCAGTATGTAAAAATTCAATTGATTTTGTATAGCAATCTTGCATTCTACAATTCAATAGTGATGGCAAGTTTTTTTTTTATTACATTCTATAGGATTGAATCGACTTCAGTAAAAGTTTATTCTTCCTAATATATGTACTTTGTTTTATAGCTCTCTATTGCCCTATTATCTTTATTGGTCCTTACTGCTTCATTTCATTGGACAAAATTTAGAGAGCAAAGTTGAATAGAAGTGATAAGAACAGACCTCTCTGCCTCACTACTGATTTTAGAGGAAAAAATACTCAGCTTTCCACAATTACTTACGGTTTGAGCTGTAGGTTTTTCATAGATGCTGTTTTTTGGGTTAAACAATTTCCCTTCTCTTTCTAATTCACTGAGAATTTTTATCAATTTTTTTAAAAATCATGAATAAATGTTTTTTTTCAAAAGCTTTTTCTTTATACATTCAGATGATCACATAGATTTTTTTTTTCATTTCTAGTCAGAATTACAATGATCGATTTTTCTAATGTTAAACCAACCTGCATTCCTTTGCTACATTTAACTTGGTCATGATGTATTATCCTTTGCATTTTTCATTAGAATTTATTTTGTAAAATTTTGTTTAGATTTTTGCATCTATACTTAGAGGGACATGACTCTTTAGTTTTGCTATAATAGTCTAGTATGGGTCTGGTGTCAGGGTAACTGAGGCCTTACAGAATAATTTGAGAAGCATATCTTATTCTTTAATTTTTTAAGAGTTTGGATAGAGTGTGATCATTGCTTCTTTAAATGTTTAGGAAATTTTGCCAGTGAATCCATCTAGGGCTGTCCATTTCTTTTTTGTTTTTTTTTGTTTGTTTGTTTGTTTATCTGTTTGTTGTATATATACGGGCTTGAGGTTTTTAACTAAAAATTCAATACATATATGGTTATAGAACTATTCTGGTCATCTATGTCTTTTTGAGTGAGACTTGATACTTTGTGACTTAAAAAAATGAGTATTTTATTTAATTCTATACTGTTTTTCTATCTATGATAGTTATTCAACAAAATCTCTAGCACATGAATGGCAGCTTTTCCTCATATCTAGAATTGATGCTGGGCTTTTTCCTATTTATACTCTTGATCTTTGTAACTGGATTCTGGGAGGGGAAAATAAAGACATGTGATACAAATTAATTACTCACCTGGGAATCTTCCAAATACTTTTTAATCTACAATATGGCTACTGGGTTTCTGTGTACTCTATCTACCATTTTCCCTTCTCTGCTGTGGATAGTAGAGGCTTCTTTACTGCAGTGGTTTCATATTTGCCATTACTGGGACACAAAGTGTCTCTGTGTCTAACTCACAGAGAGTTTTTATTTTCAATCTTCACACTGACAAGCTTGAGTCAGTCACACAGGTCACTTTAGCACTATCCAAAACCCAGGACAGATGACTGGCTTTTGTGCCTAGTCCCATGGCCAGTGGTTTAATTTTATTTTTAGTTCTTGTTTCACAGAAAGAACTACTCCTTTATGGTGTCAGCCATTATGTAGGGAGCCCAGTTCCCATTTTCTGCTATGCACACTATTTTCTCTGTTCAGGTTTTTGTGTAGGTGTTGAGAACCCAGCTTCTAAATCAGTGCCTGATTCTGAGTCTTTTCAGCTTCAACTCTAACTCACCACTATGGATTTGAGTTTCCTTCTCATTTCTGGAACTTGGAGATTACCTTTTATTGCTTTTATACCTTTTGAACTGCACATTTCCATGTGCAACCCAATCCATTTTAAATAAATCTTCCATTCTCCTTTCAATCCTTGTTATAATATATATATATATATAATAAATGTATATAATAAATGTCCATATATATATATTCCCCATAGCTTTCTAGTTTCTAATAACAGTGAATCCCAAAAGTATATATTTCTCTTTAAGACAAATTTAACAAAAACAAAACAAAACAAAAAGAAACCCAAACATCAGAATCTCTGTAAAAACAGTGACTCTCAAACATAGGAGAGAAAAACTGTTTTTTCCACAATCTACTCAGTATTGGTGGTAGGGATAAAAATATCTCCTTAGAACTATTACCTTGAAAACTTAAAAATTTGAGATCTTACCTTAATTCTGTGTGGGAGGACTGCTTCTGACAAGCTTAATTTTTTTGCTCTAGATAACTCACCTCTCAACTTGTCAAGTCTCTGATGTGAGATTCAGTGTTAAACAAAGAGTCACATTGAAAGACTTACACAAGTGGAAAAGTTTAAAGTAAGGTAAGATATGGCTCTCATTAACAAAGAGAAAAAAATTCTATAACCTCAGAGATGATTCTCTTTCATGAAAATAATTTACAAATGGGCTTTCTCTAATCTAGTCAAGTCTTTGTTACAACTCTGGATAAATATGAAAGGGGGTCAAATTAATTTATTTTCAGTTCTATCTCAATTCTTCAATCCTGCCTTTAAAAGATTTTTAAATATTTTTTCCATTTCATATTAACATAAGCTGGAATAATAAATGTCCATTATTTAAACCAATTGAGTCAAAGTGGTGATAATGATACCATATCATACAACAGAGAATATGTTTTATGAGGCCTCTCAGACAACTTCTATTAGGCAGACTAAAAAGGCAGGGAGTCTGGCTTTCCCAAGGCCCCTCCAGTTCCTTCATTCCCTTTGGAAAATGCATTATTTCAATAGCATGGATATACAAGTTTAACTTGCTCTATCTGTTGTTGTTCTATACTCTGAAGTCTGACAGACATTGTCTAAGGAGAAATATGCAATGGCAGTGTTTGTGAAAAAAACTGCAATTATTTATCAATAGTTGTCCTGTCAGGCTTGTAAAGCAGCTCGATGCCTAACACATAGTGATCATCAGTAAAAATAGCTGCTAAAGGTAATACTATTTATTATTAATAACATTATTAATAATACCAACATCAAAACTACCATTAATATCTTCTTCAGTCAAAAATAGCTATTCTACTAATGTCCTCCCCTCTATCCTTTCGACATTATTCCCTTTTTCCAAATCTCTCAACAGCTTTCTCTTCTCTCTTGTTCTATAACTCAATTCATATAACCAAATGACCCCCATACATACTGTAAACATTTAAAGTAAAGCTTCCAAATGTCTAGTCTGAAAACTATTATTAAGTTTTAGTGTGCAACAGCATACACATTTATAAATTTTGTTCTCTTTTACTTTATTTCTTCTTTGTGTATATCTCTCTCTATGACAACATATGAATCAAAGATCCATGAGGTCAAATACTGGATGTCAGTTTAGTGTATCCAAGTCTCCAGTACACTACTGCTTACAGACTGAAGATGCAATGAACAGCTGATGATGATGGTAATGATAACAGTGATACATCTTCCAGCTCTCTGTGGAAGTTGGATTCCTTCCAATGTTTAGATGTAATAAATCTATGACATTTAATAATAGGATTAATGAATTAGGTGTTATTAAGGAGTTTAACTTCAAAAAAAAACAGGCAACATATCATAATATATTATCTTCTGAAAATGCATTTTAACTCCTTGATCTTCACGCAACCATGCCTCTCTATATATCAAAATAAAGGACTATGAATCAATACACATACTCCCACTGAAAAGTCTAGAAAGAACATTTTGAAAGATAAAACTGTTCTGAACTAAACCCATAAGTATTGTTTGACCAATCTGGTTTCTCCTTGTAGTTTAATAACTTACAAATGCCATTTCCCAAATCTGAGCTGTATTCTGAGTTTCAGAAACTCAAATGGGCACCTGAAACAATAAAACTTATTCCATACCTTCTCCCCCCAACAAAATATGATTTCTCAAAAATCACTTTCTTGCTGAGGTCTTGTCCTGTATGTCAAGTTTTTGCCGGAAGCCAACTTTTATTGCCAGGTTATAAACCTCTAAAATAGTAGCTCTATTATGAAAACACTGACACAACTTTAGCCATAGTGATGTGAATGGCACAAGTATAATACACTGAACACAGCATCAGCCATTAGCTCAAATAGCTTGATTATGCCCCATTGTTGTTCATTGTCCCCTATACATTTGCTATAATGCCTGTGGTGCCTTTCAATACTATTTAACTATAGGCTGTCCTTTAGGAAATGTCAGGCACAGCCACCTATGGTGACATGCAGACATGTGCTAGTTAGCACTAGTTTGTCACTGAGATTTTAACTTGATACAGTTAAATTTTTTTCTATAATAATACACTCCTTTACCAAAAAAACACATACCCCCAAGCTATATTGCAATGTGAAGCTGCCAACTTTACCTCATTATAGCCTATTGTTTTTATGTAGTTTACAAATGAGGAAGATATCTAAATCAACCTGCTGTTGACAGAGCAGGGGAAGAAGATTTACCCCCAATTTTTTTACTTTACTAGTTCTTTAATCTTAATGATGTTGGTGCTTTATTTGAATGTATACCATTATAACACTGTTTTATGTAACCATGTGGTAGATTACAGCCTAGTGAGACTGAAAGAAAATCTGGAGCCCTTGGTGAGTTACCAATGTGAGCAGGGGCATCAAGCCATGTGAAATGAGATAGTCTCAAGTCTAACTCCCAGAATCTCCCAATAGATGAGGAAGAAATACCTTGTTCTCTTAAGGGTAGTGAGAAATTCTTAAGAAACATATCGCAGATACGTAGAGAAGAATATAACAAGATTCCTGGCTCAGAGCACCAGAGCTAAAGAAAGACAAGAGTAGCTTAATAACATATATGGCTTTTCTTCATTCTTTTACAATTCACAGACTTCTAGTGGGAAATATATCTAAAAGACATACATATGACTTTGTGACAAAGATAGGCACAACAATTTGCATCAAGACTAATATTGTTATGGTAGTTTTTTTGCTGGAGTGGTTGGCTAATCATGAGTGAGAATATTAGTGAATTCTAACAAGATCTATAACTTTTCATGTGTGGCTAATAATTTCATGATAACACATCCAATCCTCCAAAATAATATCTCAATAAATATGTTAGCAATAAGTCTAAATAAAAAGGAAATAAGGACATTATTTTGGTGGATTTGCCTTGCTACTATCCTTTTAATATGAAACAGAGGTTGGAAATTTAGGTGCATCTGCTTAATTTTTGAAGGATCATGAACTGTGACATCAGGCCGCAATGAAATGGATATTATTCTTCTCCATATACAAAATAGTCTAACAACAAAATTTAAGCAGGAGCATAAGTTTATAATTGTAATCCAAATCATAAAGGAAGTTGGAGAAATTACTTTTCCAATCCCAGGTGCATTCTCAAGAAATGGAAATACAACATCTGACTGCATTGAAATTCCAATATACACACATGCTCACACCAAATAGGAATACTTATTCTCAGTCTTTGAATAGTAAAATCTTAAGTCTATTTCAAATAGACTACGATACCATTGTGAGATACCATCTGACTTTTAATTTCTAGAGGCAAAATCTGGATGAAAAATTTCTCTGTGATCCACATCCTGCTGAATACAGAGCCAATAAACTACAGAAATATTTGTAACTTGAAGGTGTATCTATTTTATAAAATTTGACTGTAAAACAAGATGTCTCAGTGTAGATACCTATGTCATCAGCCTATGGCTGTCTCTATTATATTTCATGGGGATGCCATCTCTGAACATAAAGATCTCCAAGACAGTACAGACTACTCAGAAACTTCCTACAGGAACTTACAATCATAACCTGACGTGTACATGGAGCCTGCCACATTCCAAAACAAAATCCACCAACTGGAATTATGTTGGCATGACAGGTAGATAATAAAACAGTTACCATCATAACATATTTTGAGGGCCTCAAGGGGAAAGCCCGGAGACAGGATTCTGTTCCCCTCACTTCGATCATCACATCCATGAGAAGGGGGGTGAAAGTGCTAGGCTATGATGCACTGTGAACTGAAAGTGAAGATTTAAAGAAAAAAAAAATCCTACTTTGAGCAAATAATATTCAATAATAAATGTTTGGAGGGGAAGGGTTGAAAGAAAACAGGAGAAGATTCTTCTAGTAAAAACAAGGAATACCCTTGTGGGGGGCAGAAAATGATCCTCTCATTATGTACATGAGACATTTGGATTAAAAGCAGAGATGTCTGCAGCTTTTTCAATGAGGCTATGGTTGTTTTTACTGCTCCTTCAAAAATATCAAAGAAAGATGATTAAATTGAATGTTTAAAATTATATGCAATAGGCATTGTGTAAAACATTCTTCTTTGTGAGTCTGAAGACATGTTTTCTAAGATATCCTAACATGCCTAGAAAAATTCACAAGTATGTAAATGTGCTTGTTTTTTCACCAAAGGTTAAAAAAATTGTTCAACCAAATCAGTTTCCCTCTTGGTAATAAGAAGCTCTTTCCAATTCAGACTCCATTTCTCCTCCTGGATAACCTTCTTGAGAAATCTCTTTATAAAGATTCTGCCTCTTGGAAAACAGCCAACTTTTATAAAACTTCATGTTTTTTCATGTTTTATGTGACATATAAAATAATTATCATGAAACAGCCCTTAATTTGCTTAGGGGTATACAAAAAATTGTTGATATTAATGATAATTATAAACTCTTTTTATTATGAGTTAAGTGTCATAATAAAATATGATTGAAAATCTAGCTTTGGAGACATATTTTAAATAATGAGATATTTTAATATAACCTAGATCTCAAAAGCTACATTTGCTTCCTGGGTATTTTTACCACCCACTCCAAGCTGATATATGTTTCCACTTGTCACTGAAATTTTATGTGTAATACTCTTGGTAACAGAGGGCAATTATTGGGTTAAAGTTGACGCCAACACGTTCTTTATCAAGCATGGAAACCTTACCTTGACCTTTATACAATTATTTTTATAAAATGAAGAATTAATGCTTTCCAAAATAGTAATAAAATGATGTGGGCACTGTATTAGTTTAAGGTTAAAAAATTCATGACACTGTAAATGAGATGCCTATTTTCCAGTATTCATTTGCATGATTAAAAGGAAATCTTTGCCTAGCTGAAATTTGGGGGCAAATGGTCATAATATCTATTCATAGTAACAATTTATAATGCCTTGCTTTTAAAATTTTAGTGCATTAAAACATTAGTCAAACTCAAAAATCCCAAAATCATGCAATCTCTGCATTAGAAAGGACTACTATAAAGATAATTTACTCCAACGATTTCTCCATGGCATGGTCTTTCTAAAAATTTTCAGACCTAATTTTATCACTCCTACTCCCTATCAATGATGGGGAAAAATCACAAACCTTTGGCATTTTTAAGTAGTTCCAATTTTCAGAAAGGTTCTTTCTTATAATGAGTCAAAATGGGTTCTTTTGCTATTTCATTATTTTGCTATTGGAGTTATATAGACTAAGTCTGAAATATCTTTTTCATAAGAAAACACTTCACATATTTTAAAGTTCCTTTGTCCCCTGAAGTTATCTTTTCTTCTTTGTAGACATCTTAATCATTTTAGTCTTTTTTTTTAAATTTTTTTTAGACTTCTTCATCTTCTTTTCTCCAGAAAAGGGAGTGAGACAAAGCCGTTGAGATCTCAGTCCATGGAGTTAGTCATGTCAGACTGTGAAACTCTATTCCACCCCCATTAACTTGGGTTTAGATCAAACGGGTTATTTCATCTCACTGAGCCTTTATTTCTTCTGCCACCTCTATGACCTTAAGGAACTTATCCAAATTCTCTGAGCCTTTGTTTTCTCCCTTACTATCTATTTAACTTTGAGTAATATATTTACCATTTCTGAGCCCCTATTTCCTCACGGAAATAATGGAGTTGCTGTAAATATTACCAAAGATAACTGTACTAAAAACAAATTTCTGGAACATACAATGCACTTAAAAAATGTTAGTGAGTGTTGCTGCTCTCCTTTTGACTTAATCACATTTATCAATATCCCTGTCTTCCTTAGCCTGTATCTTCTAAAAAGAAGAAGATGAAGGAGAAGAAGGAGAAGGAGAAAGAGGAAGAGGAGGAGGAGGAAGAGAAGGAGAAGGAGAGAAGGAGAAGGTAAAGAAGGAAAAGAAGAAGATTAACATGCTGATGCAAAAATTAAAATGCTGATAATAATTTGAAAAATATAAGCCCTGAGTGAGGAGGATGAGTCAAGTAAAAGTATCAAGCATGTTACTGAGATGTCTATTGCTTCCCAACAAGCTGCAAAGGATACAAAAGGTCACACAGCAAATGTATTTGCTGTCATGTGGGAATTCAATGGAAGGTTCACTTAGAGAGAACCACTCCCGGATAGTATACACAGAGGCAAAACAGAAGAAAAATGTGTCTGCGTTTGGTCTCCTGTTTCTCTTGGCCTTTCCATCTCTAGATTCATCTTCTTCCTCAGAGGCTACACAAGAAGCCAGACCTCAGGCTTTGTGGTACAATATCTCAACTGTGTCCAGGAGTGAAGGAATGATTGTGCTTGGATTAGACCAGTTAAGAAAGACAAAGAAATCTGAGAAACTACTAGCAAATGCTGCATTCTAAATGTAATTCTTCTGGAATTACCTAAAAATAGGTGAAACATTAGCCGATGAAGTTGTTTTTTCTTTTTGTTTTTTTAATTATTGTAACTTCCTTTGAATTAATCTATCAACCACAGAACAAGTTCATATTGTTGACTTTAATTTTTTACATACATGTAAATAAACCATTATTATTTTTTTATTATTTTAACATTGACGCTATATGATCCCAACTCCCTCATTGAAATTCATTACCTTACTATTGTAGGCCATCTAAGATAAGTCCCAAATTTATTTTTTCATATTGAACATTAATTTAAAATCTATTCACTCTAATCAACGTAATTTATTCATTTCTGTTAAGTTTTCTCTTCTATGTTAACTTTGTTAATCATACAAAGAATATACTCCTCAAAAAAATATATACATACTTATGGCCAAACCCTTCCTTAAAAATCATTTAAATGCTACCTTCTTTATGAAGTTGCAGTGTATCTCCAGATGAAAATCCTCTTTCTCCATCAAGCCCTCATAACACTAACCACTTTCTCTTCATGTTATAGTAATAGATATGAGTCTGATTTTCTCTATTTCACTATCAATTCCTTTAGACTTTTGTTTTCAATGCTCATTTATTTAGTGTAGATATTAAGTCAGTGGCCATGATATCACTGATGTGGGATTCATTTCTGTTTTCACTATTACGCAAAAACACTTAATAATTATACACTATATATTACTGAATGGATTGATTAAGCTGGCATTTAAAGTGACATATTTCCAAAGAATGTGTTTTTAACCCAGAGTCTAGTGAGCAGTTCTGTAATTTGTTTAATCAACTAAATTTTTATTTTATAATATGATGAAGTCCAAAGCTCTTTCTATTTGTTTAATTTTTTTAATTAGTTTAATTAATTCAAGATGTGAATAGAGATTAGGTTACTATCTTCCAGTCCCCTCAAGCCAGGGGTCCCTATGTCTTTAGGTGATACTGAATAGTTAACCCTCTTTGTCTTATATGCAAAACTGACCCTTTTCACAAGAAATGGTCACAAGAAAGGTTTGTGGTTAGTAGTCTGAATTGAAGGTTTAGAGCTATGGAATATCACCAAAGGAACTTCTATTTTATTGATTCCTTGAGTTTCTTCTTGTCTGACAGCTGCTCCTCATCTCATCCTTCTAACCAGCCTTGGCAGGGGGCAGAGGGGCCTCAATATTCTATCAGTTCCTGTCGTCCTCTCTATTTAAAGTTATAATGTGAGCCATATGTGTAATTTAAAATTTTCTAGGAGCCATGTTTTAAGGAGCTTTAAAAGGGGATGCAATTAACTTTAGTATTTCATTTAACCCAATATATCCAAAATATTAATATTTTAACATATATAAAATCAAATTAATAAATTATTTTATATGTCACACTAAGTATTTAAATTTTTTATATATTTCACACTTACAGTACCTCTCAATTTGGATTAGCCACATTTTAAGTATTCACGTGTGACTACTATATTCAATAGCCTGACTCTACGTTATGCAATCACTTTATATTCCTCAAGATCCTACCCCCAAAATTTTATCCCCAAACCTCTTGAAAGTTTTTTTTTCTTTTGCATATGCATTCTCTTCACTACATAGAATCATCTAAAGATAAGCTTATGTCCTTATTTACTTATTAGTTTACTTCTTTATACCATGCACCTAATTTAGTGTTTAGTATTTATCACTTAAGACATCATGTTAGACTTTAACTATACCCTTTGTTAATTCCCTGATCTTTTCATTGTACTCTTTCTTTAGATCCAATGAGACTTTTATCTGATCTGCCAGGATTGTAATGATCTGGGAAGCAGTTCAATATAATAGAAGCAACACAGATATACATGTGTTCAAGTCATGGATCTACCCGCTGCAGTCTATGTGGGTTCAGGTAGTAACTTAATCTCATTATAACTGTGATTCTTAATCTGTAAAATGAAGTCAAGTATTCATAAATTTCCTGCCACAAGAGGATTTTGTGAACATATTATAAAAATGTATGCTAAAGCATTTTCTAAGTTGTAAAGCACAAAAAAAATTACAAAGGACATGTGGTTATTTGTTTTGCTTTTGATAAGCTGTCTAATTTTTTGGCCTTTGACTAAAGTAAAACATTGTGCCAATGGTTCACAATAGCTTTTAAAATCCCCTCACAGCTCATAATTTATAGTTTTGAGTCCAGTAACTTATAGAACCACTTGGGATTAATTTTTCCTAAGTATATTAATTTGCTTGTCTACACCGAGGCTTTATTTTTCCATGTTTTACAAACTAGTAGGCAATTCTTAAAGCTAGCTAAATACCTTTATAGTGTTACTAAGCGTTTTAATCCTGGATAGAAAGAAGCAAAGAGAAAATTTTAAAAAGAGAAAAGCATAATAAATACACTTTTGAGTAACTGGATTTATTACAACTAGAAGAATAAGCTTCGCCAAGAAACACACCCATTGCCAATCAATATCGTCAGAGTTCTGAACTCACTTAAATATTTTGGTAAATTCATTAGCACTGTTTTGGCAAAATTACAATTTTTTAAAGTCCCAAAAGCCAAGGAAAAATAAATATATGAATGCTTTTAAAACAAAGAAGCTTCTCTATTTTATTAGGTGTAAAAGTAACAGAAACATAAAGTTTCACTTAAATGCCACATGGTTTACATGTTTTCCTGGGAATTTATGCTTATATTTAAGCACAAAAATATCAAAGCCATTTGGCAAACCTGAAATATGGATTCAAACACACACACACACACGCACGCGCGCACGCATAAACTATGAAATACCCTTAATGAACATCCTTTGAACAGCACACCTGCTCAATTAGAAAGCACCAACAAAACAGGTTCAGGGCAACACATTTCACCGCAATCATACAATGGGTGATTGTATGCTTAATCAACTCCAATAGAGTTTGCTGCAGTCTAATCATGATTTTGCCAGATATGAACAGGCTCTGGCTCTTGAGTAAAATTTCTCACCATGAACTTTTAGTATGTTTTATACAATTATTTGGATTATCACTACTTTTAAAGATTTGATCTTAATTTATTGTATTTCAAAAATTAGGTTAATGCTTACAAGAATGATCATTTTTCTAAGCAATTCTGAAATATCAACATCATCGATAATAGTGCATTTTTGCAATCAATAGTCCAATTATCAGTTCTGTCTTTACTCACGATCCCTGTAAGTTAAGAGCTTTCCCCATGCCTATATAAATGCCTAGTGACTTTTACTCTCACCAGTTTCATTTGAAGAGCTAGTTTTGGCCATCATTCTTTAGTTCAATCTTTGGATGCTATTATCCTGGTACAAATTGGTCAAAGTCTATGTTTCTTTTGGTTTTCTTGCATTATCAATAGAAGAAAAATCATAAAGTTAAAACTATTAAGATTGTAGGTAATTTGGGAAATTTATAAAATATATACAGAAAACAACAACAGAAGAAACTAACAAGACCCACAGCCTTTGACTTTTCTTTGATAATAGGACAATATGGCACTTCAACCCATGGCATTAGGGTCCTAAAGCCAAACTAGCAGTCAATAAATATCATGAACCACAACCAACCTGAATTTGATTACTCAGTGGTTATAGAGCTGAAACCCAAAGCCCCTGAAAAGAATCCTAAGCTTGTGACATTTACAAAGCTGTTTCTAAAGACAAAACAGGTATGAAAGGTCATGACAGACTAAGGCTTTGGGGGGCAGGAGGAGGGAGCTATTCATCCACAGAAAGATTAAAGGATTCAAAGTTATAGAGAACAAAGTTTGTAATTTTTCTGTATACAAGAAAAGGTTTGTTTGTGATGCATATACCGACCACATATCTTAAGTCTGAAAATGAAATGAATAGGGAATAATTGCATTTGCTCAACTCATTTTTTCAGGTCCACTTTCTTTCACATATCCTATGAATCCCAAGATGAAAGCAATGGGAATAAATAGTGAGAGAGTGAAAGAAACAGAGAAAGTGATGAAGTGGAGTCCATTGCTTTTACAGCTATGTTCAGCATGATAATTTGGAGAGTATATTATAATCTAGAAACTTTTGCCTTTAATTCTATATAGTAGATATTTTTGGGTTTTCTCACTAGCATCCATTCCCCATCCTTCCAAAAAGCTACTGATTTTCTTTAGAAAACCACCTGATACAAGCAGGCTGCCTTAGGCCGAGATCAGCAACCTAGATCAAACCAATGTAAGTTATACAATATTTATTTATAGGTTATTCATATAACCTATATAAACCAATAAGCTGAAGCTAGTCTCACCTTTGAACTCATTTATTTGGGCTAAAAAACTTCCACTGTTCTGTTTAAATCGGTCTGTGTCATGTTTCTGGCTATGTGCTGCAAACAAATGAGTCCTAACTGATCTCTCAGCGTAAACCTTTAGCAATGACAAAGTTAGTGTTACTTAAACTTTGCCATTTTTGCAACTATACTACTATTTTAAAACATGTTATATTCCAAAAATTTTTAAGTTCTTGAATTGAAATCATCAAAGATTGACTTTAAACAAAAGTACCAATTTTTAGATTATAAAATGTCTTGGCATCAATTATCATGAGCTTTTAATTAATGTCTCAAGCAGGGAATAGCCATCAGCACATTAATTAATTGGCATTTTCTTTATATTTGAATATTATCAAATTTTAACATTTGTTTTAACTAAAGCCACCTACTTACATTGTATTAATTAGTAACTGTCATAAAATAATGTTTTTTGGACTGATTCTCACACTTTTGTATTTTTCAAAGTAATATCCTTGTCAATATTTTCAACATAACTATATTTGTATTATGTATGCATATATACAAATATGTATTTATGCAATAAACATAAAGTGGCATTAGCCTAATAAAGCATTGGTCATCATAGTATAAACTTACAAACAGGACTCTGCTATATTAATTTTTTAAATAAACATGCATGAAATTATTATTTATGTCTGTAGGAAGGGTGCTTATTTTTTCTGTATTCATAATCACTACCTACAAAAGGAGTAGGGTGAACTATATCCCCACTGGTTTTTTTCCAACTTCAAACTATATGATGTAAGTAAGAAATCTAAAATCATCATCTTTCCAAAACTTTGTCATCAGAATGAACTCCTCAGGTCAAGGCTAATAATCAAAATACTTGAAAATCTGATGATAAAACTTTTCAACTGTTACCATTAGTGGCTTAAGACTGTTAAATTATAATATGTACATTTTATCAAAAATTGGCAACAACGAATAAGCTTTGAAGCCACAAATATTTTCAGTAAACATTTGTATTTTGTCAACAGAATTTAAAACTAACAAAAGAAAGGGAGTTAAAAAACTAAAAAAAAAAAAAAAAAGGAGATACATTCTAAATAATAAAAGCTTACTTTACTATTGCCCCATATGCAAAAGCTGTAGTAAAGATGATTAAAAAGGAGAAAAAGGAAACAGTATTTGCATTCATTCTGGTAATAGAATATGAAATTAAAGCATGAAGGGATTAATGTTTTAAAGCTTGACTTGCAGTGATAAAGCTAAGGTATTAGAACAGACAACATAACCGTTACAGGATAGACAAGCAAAGAAAAAGCAGCAAATGCCTTAAAGATGAGCAAGTCAACCTAGAATGGAATTACAAAATGATTAATCAATACAAATGAGAAACTGTACAAGGAAAGAGAGCTTGGTGAGACTTCTTATGGGACTCAACACTGCGGCCGCTTAAAGATAATGAAAGGAGCCCCGGCAAAGCCAAAGAAATGCTTTCATTCCGTAGCAAAGTCATTTGTGAACAGTTTAAATTACCCTAATCACCTCCCCTCCAGCCGTCAGTAGGCTCTGACTCTTTAGTTATTTAAAAAAAGGAGTTTGGGGAAATGAGTTCTGCGAATCTAAGCTGCAAAATAATTATACACACACCGTTTTAGCATTTTAACAATGCAATCCCAAACATTTGTTCTCATTAGAATGCAAATCGACTCATTTAATAATCCCACAAGAGAATTCCACCACACTCAGCTTAAAAAGCGCAATGGTATTCAAAATATTATTAATAAATGCCAAGTATGGAAAAGCCAGTTTGCTTTGCCAACAGCTCAGTCTAGATAAAAGAAATGTACTTACATTTCCAACCATTTTTGTGTGTGTGTGTGTGTGTTTTGTTTTTTTCGACCAAATTTAGTTTAATTGAAATTTAACAGTTGAACTGGTCTAGGACGACTTCAAAACAGGAAAAAAAAATCAAGGTGACAATCCCCTCTGTCTGGCACATAAACTTTCACACTCAATCATAGAGTCACAGCTTATCACGCAAACCAAAGACATCCATTTATCCTGAGTAGTGTCTAATTTCATTACTCTAAGTTGTTGCTAATTGTCTTAACCCACGGTAGACAGGAGACAGTTTGGGATTTAGTTTGTCCTAAATTGCAAACTTGGAACAATCATAAGAATTTATGAATGTGAGCTTTGTTTAGCAAGAGTCTTCTGTAAGAATAAAACTTTTTCAAAACATACAGTTTTGACCCTAACCAACCCACAGTGCTTTTTTCATAGCTAACAGTGAAAAATGCATATTACATACAGCCTGTATCATAACATAAAACAATTCTCCAAAACTTTTATTTTAAAAGAACCTTCTAGACAACTTTTTCAATTAAGAATATTACTTCCATATGGAATGGACATAATTTTAGTAAAATTCAATCATCAATTCACCAATAATTTATTCAGATTTTTATATTCAAGTCACTACCCTGTTTTATTTCATTACCAATCACACTCTGATTTAATTTCTTGCTTATTATCTGAGCCTCCTTTTTTACTGTATTTCAGTGAACAACATAAACTACTAATCACTTTTTCTAACTCATCATATATGCACTAAGGGAAGGATTTAAAATTTATACACAGAGGCAGCGGCTAAAAAAGTGCTACCTTTCAGAGGAGTGGTGCCATTTGAAAACCTAAAAAAATAAGAGAGTGGATTTTCAGACATAAAGTCAGATTGAAATATCTGTTTCTCTCATTCTTTATAAGGGGGTGAGAGTAATAGCATAGAGGGGATTGTTTTATTGAATTGTCAAAACCAGAAATAACTAAAATGAAAATGTGCAAGCTCTCTCTCTCTCTCTCTCACACACACACACACAAATGTAAATATGATTCATGTACAAACAATTAGACTGTGATCCAAGTCTGATAATAAATATACTTTCAGACTTTGGCATGCATACTCAAAATGTGAAGCTAATACACCATGGTTTAGATAGTTAATTTTATACAAACGTTTATAGGCCAGAAAAAAATACACTTAAGGAAGGTTATGAACTAAACCTTGTTCCTCCAAATTCATATGTTGAAGCCTTAAATCTCAAAGTGACTTCATTTGGATTTAGAGACTTAAAGAGATACTTATTAAATGAAGTCATAAGAGCAGGGCCCTACTGCAATATTGACCTTAATCCAATCCCAGTGTCATTGAAGGAAAAGGAAGAGGCATCAGGAATGGGTGTGCACAGTGGAAAGGCCATGTGAGGGCACGTCAAGAAGGTAGTCATCTGGAAGCCAAGGGAAGAGGCCTCAGAAGAAACCATAGCTGCCAACACCTTGATCTTGGACTTTCAGCCTCCAGAACTGTGACAAAATAAACTTCTGTTGTTTAAGCCTCCCAGTCTGTGGTATTTTGTTATGGTAGCCCTAGCAAACTAACACAGGATGTCACTTCTTTTCTCAAAATTCCTCGGGCATTTTCTACACCCAGACTATACACAGAGATTAACACAAAAAAACAGATATTCCTAGGAAGATGATAAAGAATGAAGTCTTTTATTAAATACAGAGTTTAGAATGGTATTCAAATTAGTAATTTAGGAATCAAGATGGATAGTTGAGAACAATTAGGAAAATATGGTGATATTTATCTATTTGAGATAATGGTCTAAATAATTTCCCAAAGCATTTGTATTATAATCCTTAAGTTGAACCTAATATGTTTGTTTCTTGGTTTCTCTAAAAAACAGATATCAAGAAGTAAGCTAAGATGAACACCATGTAGGGAGAATCCTAAGAATAAGGGAGAAAAGAACATACATTGTACCCTTCTTTGTCAGTCAATAACAGGATATTATTGTAATGTAACCTACAACAAAGGCAAGAGTAATGGTCTCAAAACCTAAGAAGTCAGAAAAATAAGATGGTCTCCAAAAAGGAGAGGATAAGGATAACCCTCCTCCATGAAAATTGATGGGTAACAGTAATCGCCCCATTGCAAACTATTGAGATAAGTTAGTATCCACACACTAACATCAACCCAGCTGCTAAAACACTCAGACCAATCTCCCAAGGCTTCTCTCTACAACAGAGGACAGTTCAATGCAAATAAAAAGTCCCTACCACACTGTTTTCCTGGACACTAGCAAATGTAGATAAAGTGGATGAGTAGGTGCTGTTTTGTGAGGAGGGTGTTGGTAGTTGTTTTGAATTATATTCCCTTCTACACGCACTCCTGTAATACATGTACTCCTAAGGCATCTTTTATTTGGGAATGGAGAAAGACAACTTTAAAACCTTTCAGAGGGGAAGATGTGAGTAAGTCCTAGAAGAGGACTCTGAAAAAATACTGGATGACTAATGGTCGCAGAAAAGAAGGAAGGAAAGATCAAAGGCAAACTGTCCACTGCAAACTTGCTTTGTTTGCTTGTGATTTCAAATAAGACACTCTCAGGGTTGTAAGAAAGTAAAATGGTTGTTGATAATTTGGGGATACCCTGAACCACTGTACCACAAACCTGGAGACGAGAGCAATAGGATTGCTTTCAAAAAGCTACACTACACCCAGAATCTCCTTGAAGTATTCTTACTAAAACCTAAACCAACCAACTTTATAGAGATAACAACCATTAACAAGAAACATGAGGGAAAAAGAACACAGTAAGTAACCCTACAAGGAAGCAAAGAGACAAAAGCAAAACATGGGACATTCTGGAATGAAAGAAATATTGATTTTGATAAATAATCTAATTGCACTGGAACAAGGAATTTTATAAGAAAATGTTACTTTTTAAAGAGATATAACCAAAATACATAAGGTTTAAATATCATAATATCCAGGGGCGCCTGGGTGGCACAGCTGTTAGGCGTCTGCCTTCGGCTCAGGGCGTGATCCCGGCGTTGTGGGATCGAGCCCCACATCAGGCTCCTCCGCTGTGAGCCTGCTTCTTCCTCTCCCACTCCCCCTGCTTGTGTTCCCTCTCTTGTTGGCTGTCTCTATCTCTGTCAAATAAATAAATAAAATCTTTTTAAAAAAATCATAATATCTGGATTCATGTTAAAATGATTCAGTAAAAGTGAAGAAAGATATACATGAAGCTAATGTGACAAAAACCTTGATAATTCTGAATCTGAATAATGAATATATAGGGGTTATTGTTCTAGTTTTTAAACATTTTATATTTAAAGTTTTTCATAATGAAAAATGAGGAAGCCAAGCTGAAAGAATAATATAAAATGAAAGAGTCTCCTTATTTTATTTTGCATGCTATTTGAGTTGCTGCAACTAAAAGAATCTAAAGCAATTCCACTGTTAATTAATAAACTGAAATCATATTCTATCTCAATATGATGATTTCAGTATTCCTGAGCACTATTCCATGGCCTGTATGCCAATGGTATAGAAAGAAAAAAAAAGTCTCTTTCCTCTCAATACAGAGAACTACATCCAAATGGCTTTTTCATACCCAAGCATTATATATTTCTGGTGTTCTTTGATTCATTTACATGTATTGTGCAATATGAGAACCTTCTAGAGAGCATCATTGAAAAATGTGCAGCTATTGATAGAACTCTCCATAAAAAGGGAATTCTGAAGACCAAATAAGTCCTCTAGGTTTAGTTTTGAATACTATTGTTTAAATTAATATAGTTGCTTTACCCCCAGTATCACTTCCAACCAGTAACTCTATTTCCCCCTTGCACTATACAGGAAAAGTCTAAATCTCCTTTTACATGGACTATCCTTAAAAAAACCATAGATCAAACAGTACGAACAACAATAATAACAACAACAAAACCCACAGAACAATTTTAGGGCATAAATGTCAAGAAGAGGTCATAACAGCTTTTCAACTAAAAGACTTTTTTTTAAAGATTTTTATTCCTTTATTTGACAGAGAGAGAGAGAGAGAGAGAGCGCACAAGCTGGGGGAGCAGCAGGCAGAGGGAGAAGCAGACTCCCCGATGAGCAAGGAGCCCGATGCGGGACTTGATTCCAGGATCCTGGAGTCATGACCTGAGCCGAAGGCAGACACTTAACCCACTGAGCCACCCAGGTGTTCCTCAACTAAAAGTTTGATAGCTAAATAAGTCACTGAATATCACCAAGATTTATTCAAAAGTCATCTATCTTATGACTACCCAGACTCAGAAACTTTTTTCAAGGCATTTTTAATTCTAGAAATTAAATTACACATCATTTTTGAGATATAATTCATATATAATCATTACACAGGTATTAAGTGCAGAGTTTGAATTGTTTTGACAAGCATATACATCCTTGGACTACACCCAATAGCACATTCTCATCACCCTAGTTACTTGGTGCTTTTTACAATTAATGTTTGTCACACTAAGAAAAAAACTATTCTAATTACCACCAATATAGAGATTAGTTTTCCTAGTCCTGAACATCATGTAATGGAATCATTCTATTTAGAATCAGACTTCTTCCTTTCAGTATGATGTATCTGAATTCCATCCATGTTGTCATATGTATCAGTACTTTACTGTTGAGTCCTATTCCATTTTATGAATACACCACACTTTTCTTATCCATTCTCCTGTTTGTGGACATTTGCTATACTACAGTGTTTTATTGTTAGGAATAAACCTGCCTTGAACGGTCTGAGAATTTTTGTAGATACTTGTTTTCATTAACCTTGAGTAAATTCCTAGACGTAGAAATCACTGTATTATATAGGAAAGATGTATGTTTAATTGTATAATAAATCTGCAGTTTTCCAAAGTGTTTTTTGCTCTGTTACACACACATTGATATTGTATGAGATTCCAGTTGTTGCACATCAACAGAAATATTTGGCGTTCCCAGTCTTTATAATTTTATTCTTTCTGTTGTACATGTAGCAGTGTCTCATTGTGATTTCAATTTGCATTTTACCAATGAGCAAGGCTGTTGAAAATCTTGACATATGTGCATTTCTTCTTGTGTTGTCTCCTCAAACTTTTTGTCCAGTTTTATTGGGTTGTCTTTTATTATTCAGTTATGAACTCCATTATATATTCTGGATACAATCTTTTATCAGATGCAAATACTGTTTTTTTTTTAGCAGTATATAGCTTGCCTTTCATTGTCTTATCTTTTTATTAACAAGTTATTTACAATTTGATTAAGAAAATTTTATTTTGTGCATTTTTTAACTGGTTAGTGCTTTTTGTGTTCAGTCTATGAAATCTTTGTCAGTCCCATAGTCTTAAACCTAGTCTCCAGTATTTTCTTCTATGTTTAGACTTTTAATACACCTCAAATTAAGTTTTGTTTGTAAAGTGAAATGGGGGTTGAGGTTATTTGTGTTTCACATCTAGTTTCAGCAATAATTTATTGAAAAGACAGCCTTTTCCTTCATTAAATTGTTTTGGTATTTTTGTCAAAAAACAATTGATCACTTTATTATAGATTTGTTTCTGGACATTGTGTTCTACTTCACTGCAGAAATATGAGAGATATCATTGTGTTTCTCTAGAAGGGACCCTGTGCCCTTACTTACTCCTTGTCCCAGACAGTGTGGCAGGAAAAAAAGCAGAAACCACAGGCAGTTTTAGGGACATGAGAGCAGAGAGAAATTGTGTTTCATTCCGCAGTTAAACAAATAGTAGAAAGATTTACAGTGGCAAACAGACAGAGGGATGTGGCAGTAGTAGACATGGATATCACTGAAACTCCAGGCAAAGATAGTTAAAAGTGTGCCTATGCCTTCAGCTGGTGTGCCAGAGCATTCAGATGCTCTCATGCTTCTCTGAAAGATGCTTGGCAGCAACTGAGAAAACCTATGGCCCTGGAGAGGCCCCATGATCACTAACTGGAAATTACAGAGTCACTACTATGGACTGCTCATTAGATGAGGATACAGAGAATTCAGAGAAAACAGCATGAACAGATAATGACCACCAAGTACCACATACCTCCTTCCCACAGTTGTAGATATGCCTTAGAGATCTGAGACTCCAACTAGACTGAAATGGAGAGCGCTTATATCATTGTGAGAAGACTGCATTGACTGGAATTATCCTGAGTTCACAAATATGATACTACTCTCCTTTGGATTAATTTGGATCTTTCAATAGAAATTAAGATTTAAAAAAAAAATAAAAAGTAAGGGGGTGCTCTTTTTTTTATATATAAAATTTACAAATTGAGAAACACACATTAAGTATACTAAAGCTCATTTTGTAAGCCTGGCATCTTTGATATAAAAATAGCAGTACGATATATAGGAAAAAAAGTCATTATGTAGTCAGGAGGCTTTAATACAGTCTCAAGCTTTTCAAGTATGCACCCATGGGGCAGCATACTTAAACTCCCTCTACCTTTTTCTTTTTAATACCAGAATTATTCAATTAATACCTAAAAGATAGGAAGCACACTAATAAGCTGTTTACATGCATAATCTCATTTAATTTTTACAGCAGCCCAGGCAGATTGGTATTGTTATTTCCATTTTACAGAAGAGGAAAGAGCATTAGTGCTTTCATCAAGAAGATGAAATGATAGTCATAATTCTGTGTCAGAAGACTTTGTGTACATCAAATCAGACAATGCATGTGGACATGCTCCATATGTTCAAGAATTAAAGTCTTGTTATTGTTACTATTACTTACATTCTTTGAGTTCTCCAAATTGATTCATATTTCTCTTCTTTACAATGCTCCTTAGCAACTCTTACCAGTATGTTATTGTTTATGCAAAAAGCTAGCCTCAATGCTACATCCATACTTTTAAATACATTTTTTTCCTCAGCCTGGTATTGTGTGAACCTCAATCCCATGTGAACTCAGGTGGTTCCTGCTTTAAAAGGCAGCTAGAATCTGGTGATTCCCAGAAACTCTTTGAAAAATTCTTCTCAACTCCATTCTTTTACTTCCTGTTTTCTCTCCGCCTAGGTATATTTAGGGTACACTTCTTATTGACTCCATATTTGAATGTTTCAGTTTTAAATTAATGCTCTTGTTATATTTTATAGATTATTTTAGATTATGACATGGGTCCTCTATTAGGTTTTAGACCATTATTTTATCTTTTCAAGTTATACCCTAAGAATTAGCTCCATAACAATATAAAAGTGACAAGAGGAATCCACTGATAGATGATAGACTCCATTCTAGCAAAGGATCAAGGCAAGTGTAGGCAAACATTTTCAATATGCTCTCATTCACTTAATATTGCGCGTCTCTTCTCATAATATTTTGTCATGCAGGTTCCACTACCAGGATATGCTGTTAGGATATGTTCACATATAGCAAGTCTAGATGAGAAAAGAAACCCAGTCAAATAAACCTTCTTTCTGCTTCTGAAAACACAACAGGTGGCATTTTCCTTATCAGAAAACATTAATGTTGTTTCATAAAATTGAACTTATTTGGGTGACATTATTAGAGGTGCTTTCTTCATTTTGTAAAACTAAACGAGATTATACTTTATGCCTGAATTTCTTTAATCATCACAATACAAGGGAGATGTTTTTTAACAGAATCCAAAATACCATATTCTATGCCTTTGAACTTCAACTCTAAATATACTTCAACTCTGAGAACATAAACTTATGTCCATATACATATGTGTACAGCATTGTCTCTTCCATTTCAAGAACACTGTTGCTATAGTTCTAAAGCATTGAATCATGATAGTTATTTTTTAAGTAGTCCAATGTCATATTATGTTCACTTAAAAACATTCATGTAATACTGAAGATTAAAATTGTACTTATTTTAGGTAATCAAGACATAATATTTGTTTGTTTGAATTTTTTTACCTTTTGACCCCCTTCACCCATTTCTCCCACACCCAACACTATCCTCCCTGCATCTAGCAGCAACTAATCTGTTCTCTGTATGTGAACTTTTTAAAAAATATTCTACATATAAGAAAAATCATACCGTTATCTGTCTTTCTTTGTCTGACTCATTCAACTTAGCATAATGCCCTGAAGGTCCATGTTGTTGCAAATGGCAGCAATGTTGTTGCAAGTGGAAAGATTTTATTTTTTTTACAGGTTGAATAATATTTCAGAGTGTGTGTGTGTGTGTGTGTGTGTGTGTGTGTGTGTGTAATTTCTTTATAGTTCATCTGGTGGACACTGAGGTTGTTTCCATATCTAGGCTATCATAAATAATCCTGCAATGAACATAGGGGTGGATATATCTTTTTGAGTTAGTGTTTTCATTTTCTTCAGATAAATACCTAAAAGCGAAATTGCTAGATCATATAGTAGTATGATTTTTAATTTTCTGAGAGACCATAGTGGCTGCACCAATTTACATTCCCACCAACAGTATATTAGGATTCCCTTTTCTCTACATCCTTACCAATTTCTAGTCTTTCTGATAATAGACATTCTAATGGGTGTAAGGTACTATCTTATTGTGATTTTGATTTGCACTTCTCTGTTGATTAGTGATGTTGAGCATCTTTTCATGCATCTGTAGCCATTTATATGTCTTCTTTGGAAAAATGTCTATTCATATCTTCTGCTTATTTTTAAATCAGAATGTTTGGGGGTTTTGCTACTGAGTTGTATGAGTTCTTTACATATTTTGGATACTAGCTTCTTATCAGTTATATCATCTGCAAATATTTTCTCCCATTCAGTAGGTTGCCATTTTGGTTTGATGGTTTCCTTTGCTGTGTAGAAACTTTTTAGTTTGATGTAGGCCACTTGTTTATTTTTACTTTTTATTGTTTTTACTTTTTCAAAGAATCATCATTAAGACCTATGTCAAAAAGCTTACCACCTATGTTTTCTTCTAAGAGTTTTATGGTTTCAAGTCTTATGTTCAAGCTTTAGTCCATTTTGAATTAATTTTTGTGCATGGTGCAAGATGGTGGTTGAGTTTCATTCTTTTGCATGTGGCTGCCTAGTTTTCCCATTACCATTCATTGAAGGGATGTCCTCTCCCCATTTATGTTCTTGGCCATTTTGTCACTAATTAATTAACCAAGTATACATGGGTTTATTTCTGGACTCTCAAAGTCTGTCCGATTGAGCTATGTGTCTGTTTTTATACCAATGCCACACTGTTTTAATTGCTATAGTTTTGTAATTTAATTTGAAATCAAGGACCATGATGCCTCCAGCTTTGTTCTTTTTCAAGATTGCCTTGGTTATTCAGAGTCTTTTCTGGTCCTAGACACATTTTAGGATTGTTGGTTCTATTTTTGTGGAAAATGTCCTTGGAATTTTGTAAGAATTGCCTTGATTCTGTAAATTGCTTTCATGTAATACTAAGTACTAAAATTCTATTTTAAATTAACTATAAACTCCTTGAAGATTATTTCTTAAAATCATTATTTCTTAAAATTCTTTGTAGCACAAACTTACAGTGCAGTGTTAAATTTTATTGACTGATAACTCCTTTAGATTTTGGTAAGGTGTCAATCAATAAGAGCTAATAAATAAAGCAAGCATGCATGCATTGTTTATTCTTTCTATTTTTATGAAAACTATGAGACCATTCTAGTAATATTTACTTACTATGATTTATTTTCAAATTTTTCTAAGTATGAGTGACTTGTGGAGTCTATTTTTGCTTTTGCATTTTGTACTTTCAAGCAATCAGACATGACAGAATGTGCAATTTACTCTGGGGTCGGGGGAGTGCCTTACCTGCATAGATTTTGTTTTACTCATGCTTTCAATCATGAGAGACATGCAATTATTAAAAACTGTGTCTTAAAACCATCAAAACAGTCAGTTATTTATAAAAAGAATAAAGAACCTACACATACACATTTACAAATTAAACTGCTGAGACACTTTTATTCTGATTTAACATTTGTATTTCTACATATTATGAGCCTGCTCCTTGTAGGATAGATTTCTTAGAGTATCCTACAGATGACTATGTCCACTATTATCATGATTATATTTCCTAAATAATAAAAATAAAGTGCTGTAGTTTATACATTATTTGCTGACTATTCAGAATGAATCTAAGTTAGTTACAGCATTTAAAAAAATTATCAACTGGATGAACATAGGAAACAAAACCAGTGAATCCAAACCTCAAAATTGTTAAAAAGCAGGAATTGCTTTGTTTTTGTGTATCTGGCCACAAAATATCCGAATACAAAGAATTCAATTGAACTTTGCACTGCATAAACACAAATTTAGTCTGAGTCTATTTGGATGTTAGACTGAGAAATAGTAAATATCTTTTCACTTGTACCTACTAATATGATAAAAAGGTGAGCTCCTTACATGGGTTTATGACTAGTACACTAAACACTTTAATTCCATATAGCTTGGCTAACTTCATTTGTTTCATTTTCATCAGTACTCTAACAAAAATGAAACAATTCTCTTTCCACACATGTATGGATAGCTAACATGTTCATTTAAAACTCTTCAACATTTTAATTCCTGTTGAAATTACTATTCAATATCTGTACCAACTATATATAAGGGCATATTAGAATATCATATAAATATATAGACACATTGAGTGTAACAGCTATATTTTTAAAATTATGTTTAAGTTTTACTACAGATTGATTTATAAACCTATATTGAGAGTTGTTATGTAACATTAAGTAAATCTGTATATTGTGTTTATGAAAATAATTCTGCTTCAAATCATTTGACCACATCACCATCACTAAAGTATCCTTCCACCCCTCTATTTTCTGTCCTATAATTATTTTTTGTGGTTCTTATTCCTTTTTGAAATTATGTTATTTACATATTTTTTGTTGAGTTTATCTGTTACCCATACCAGAATAGTTATAAGGATAGCAACAATAACAATAGCCGTTAATAGTAACTAACCTTTTTTTTTTTTTTAACTAGGCTCCACACCCAGTGAGGAGCCCACTGTGGGGCTTGAACTCACGAACTTGAGATCAAGACCTGAGCCAAGATCAAGAGTCAGACGCCCAACCTACTGCCCAGGCAGCCCAACAGTAACTAACATTTATTGAACAGTGATTATAAGATAGAAACTTTTCCAAGGACTTTATAGGTATTAACACATTAAATCTTCAAAATAGTCCTATCAACTTGGTAGTATTATTATTCCCATTAGTAGATGAAGAAACTAAATGACAGAGAGATTTCCTGGCCCACCAATAGTCCAATTCAAACAAGGCTTTCCAAAGTTGCCTCTTCAATATTCTTTCTCTTTCCTCTTCACTGTCGCCTGCCTTATTCATAGTTTACTGCTAATTTCTGAGAACCACTTTATAAAAGTGAAGTAAGTGTTTCAACAAAGGTGTTAAAAGTGCATCTGGGGAGCATAATATTTTGGCATATGCACACACACACAAATATATATTCCATAGATGTTACTTTATTCATTTTACACACATATAAGTAATTCACATATATCATATATTCAATATAACATATTTAAATATGTAAATATTTATATATTTATAAATATTTTAAATTATAAATTTATATATATACACATATGATGAATAAAGTAATAGCTATGGAATATTGATCAAGATATAGTCCATTTTGTACTTTTAAAAATATTTCTCAGGGTAAACTAGAAAACCGAATGTCTTGTCCTCAACATTTTGGTAGCTTCTTCCTTTCTGCCTCTAAAATCCCCATATACTCTTACGGAACTGTGTTTATTTACAAAGGTATTTAAAGAGAATTCTAAATAAGAAAAAAAGAGTTGTCATTTTGCTGTTTGTACTCCTCTTGTTCTAATCTGGTTTATGTCCCTCCTAATACACTGAGATGCTCTAGTCAAGGTCACTGGCAATCTCTATCTCCATGTTCTCAAAGAAACTGGTTACTTTTCTTTCTCCTTTCTGACCTTCTCAGATATCCCCATGCTAGTTTTCCAGGTAATTCGCCTCTTTCTCAATCTCTTCTGATTTTGCACCTCTAAGTTATAAATGCAAAATTTATAAATAGAGATAAAAATACAAGCTTCAGAGAAGTCAACTCAAAGAATGACGAGTAATTTGCAATAACTTACTAACTGCTGTTTTTGTTCCAATTATCAAATGCTTTGCTTCTTGCCTCTTGTTGCCTCTTTTTTTCTAGACTATTTTTTAAAAATGATTTGTAAAAGTACACCTATCTGTTACATTTAAGTACTGAAACTTTATCCTCAAGCACAAGGCAACTATCTTTGAAGGCTTACAAAACAGTTTATACTACACACATATAAAATGTTAACCTAACTATACATGTTGAAATAAGTTAAGTAAATGTATGTCCAAACTGTCTTAATTTACATAATCTGAAATATAATAATAATGAGAGCAAGGGGTAAGTAATGATATATTCTGGTCAAATAATTTTGGTATATGTTGTTTACTATGTCTTTGTTTTAGAGGATCACAATACACATTTGCATATAAAAGGCTCTGAGAAGTAGTACAAAAAAGAAACTAGTTAATTTTATTTAATATGCATCACCAAGGCTGACTTGAATATGGTACTTTATCTATCACTGTATCTTTATTTTTGAGAGATAGTCCTATTAATATACCTTGGAACATTATTTCATGATATTCTGACACTTTGGGAAATGTTATTATAGAAAAATTATCTGAATAAACAAAATCAGAAGCCTCCTTTCATCAGTTATCAGTATTTTATTACTGTAATTGTTACTATTATCATCATCATCCCCTAGTTCAAGAATTGTTACTTAAGTTGAAGGAGGAAAGGAAATAACAGAATCACTTTCTCAAAAATCTCTCTCTTTAGGTCCATACCAAATCTTTTGATTCATATCTGAAGGAGAAAAACCCAGGGAGATAATCCTTTGGAAAAGCTCCGTAGGTGATTCTAATACTGAAATACTACTCCCTCCTCCAGTTTTGTCTTTCTCCCCAACCCCAGATCTATATAATTATTCCTATTTTTCAGCTTTACTTTGTTTTATAAAAGAGCAATATTAATCTCTCAAGACCAAATCTGACAGATATAACCAGAAACTTTGCCATTAGCTTGAGTTGTTCATAGTAAGCCTGTTCTTGTTTCCTTAGTTATCTAAACTATTAGACCTTAGATAATGATTTCACTCAAAACATCTCTAATTTTGGGCTTATAGATTGTGCTGCAAATTTTCCAATAGTGAATCAAAAATTATTCAGATCTGTGGTATTTCAGCTTAGTGCCACAGTATAGCATGTACGAAGTGAATGTCTTCATTGGAAAAATATCAATACTCACTGTATTTACAAAATTATACTTATATTTAAACCAATATTCAAATCTGAGGAAGCAATTGATAAAATTCAAATACAGTTAAGTTTACCAGTGAGATTATTTTCACACTATTGGGAGGCATAATCTTTTTTAAAACTAACAGGATCTGGCATTGGTTGTTTTGAATTGATGGTCTATTTTGACCATACTGGCCAAGCTGGGTTGTAAGACATTCAACTTCAAGTTCCAATTGGCTTTTGCTATACACATGTGTATCCAATGTTCATTCATCTGGCTTTAGTCACAGTCCCACTTTAATTTCTGAAGGATTTGTCCACTTTATCAACTGATATTTATTCATTTTTTTTGACTTCCAAATTGGCAGGATCTCTCTAACACCATCACATGGAATCCAAATTTGCAAGGCTGGTCAAATTTCAGACACAAGTCACAATATACCATAAACCTCCATTCACACTTCAAAAATTCATTGACTATACAGTTCTTTGCTTAGGTACGGTCCCCAATAGGTAGAAAAGCAGAAGAGAAAACACTTCACAAGTGTTATAAGGAAGAGATGGTTAGTCCTCTCAAAGAATTTGTAGTCTAGTGAATCCCCTTCATATGTAACCTGACTGACATGACTTCAGTCTATAAATTATAAGTCAAAATGACTTTATAGCTTTCCCATTAAAAATTCCAAAATGTCAACAATTTTTAAATTTATAAACAAAAGAAGCACAAAGAATCTATTAAATTAGAGTGCTTAGTAAATAAGAAAACCTTTTATTAAAAAGAAGTATTGATACAATGCCGAAATATAACTGCTTCTATGTGGCTAGAACATGAATTTGCTGAATGAGTATGCATACTTCATGTACAGATTCAATAAATTATCGTCCTATTCATAATTCCACTACTGACTTATCCAAATGCTGCTTAGAAGTAATTATCTCTGCTAGTACATTATACAATTAAGATAGTATCTATTGATTAGAAATATTTTGACACAGTAAATATGTTTTCAATTTGGTAGGAGAAAAAAGAAAACTACCATAATACCTTCAGACTAGATATGAATATCAGCTTTGAACCTCTAGCTAGGAAACCTTAATTTGAGCACCAACATTTAAAAGCTGTCATGTGAGCAGATAGTTCTATAAAGCAAACTGATCTTTCAGGAAATCCAAGATGGGTTTGTTTATATTTCCACTGAGCATTTCTCTTTCCAGAGAGGAGAGTCACCACTATGAGTATATTTACTGGGATCTGCATGCAGTCAGCATCACATATCTCCATAGTTTGTAGCCTGCTTGGGGCAGAGGTGAATTATCTGGTTTATGGGGGCTCAGATAGAGGTCACTGCTTGGATTGCAATTCTGACTTGCCTGTAGTTTATTTTGTGTAAATGTGGAAGTAGCAGCTTCTGAATCCCTGTAGTGAAGGAAACCTTATCCTCTGTTTGAAGCTGGATTTACCCTGAGTTTCCATGATGAGATTTTATAGACAAAATTCTCTTTTTGGCAGATATAAATATGGAGAGACTTATCTTGCAAATTTTTTCTGTGAATCATTATAGGCACCAAAATGTGACTATTAACATGTCAAAGTATATTTGGGGTAGAGGGCAGACATGCTCATGTGTAAAATGTGCAAGTTGAGACATGAACCACTCATTTCTCATAAACACACACACACACACACACACACACACACACACACAACACTTAATGGCATACAGTGTTTCTCAACTATCCTGAATTTCAGGGGTTGAAAGAAGAATTTACACTTCTGTATTTATAGAACAAGTAGGAAGTTATGTTAGTGATAATGTTATTAAGGCAACAGCATATTGGGACTAAGGAAAAACTGTTGGATCATTTTCTTGAGAATAAAATCTTAGACAATTTTATTGTTTACGGGCAGTGAAGGGGAACAGTCTGGGTAACAGTTTAATATCCTTGCCAATTTCAAAATGTCCAACATAGCAAAGAACTAGCCAAGTTTCAAACACCCCTAGAAGGGTCATCATTTTGAGGCAGGATGAGCACATATCATACAGCTGGATGTTTTTATGTCACTAAAAAGCACGTTTCAGAACAGAATTCTCTAGGTCTCAAAGTTGGCAACTCATGAAGGTAGAGTAAATTGCCAAAACACTCTTTCAAACAGGAGGTGCTTAATGAAACAAGGTTGGATATCTCATATACTCATAACATTTTTTTCCTTACCTCCAAGTAATTCCAAGTATATCAAATAGATCATTCACTGGCCTCAGGAGGGAAGCAGGAAAACATAATTGTTTTAGTTCTTAAATGGGGACATTGAGTCAGTGATTATTTACTCTCTCTTTATAATCACCATTTTACCCTGTTGGTATTATGTGAATAGTTTGCATTAATGGAAAATCCATTTGGTTTTATTACGATAGAAGGTATTCAAAAGCAATAAAATCTATTGTCAAACTGGGGTTGGCTTTGCAGAAAATGATTTCAAAATGTCCTTAATTTTGTTAAGGAGATTCTCTGTCTATGTAACTATTACAAAGAGGATAATTATGGACATAATAAACTAATTATCATTGGATTTAATTGAGCAAGTGTGATCTATTGGTAGACTTTAAGTATGAAAATTGGGTTAGATCATACAAGTCTAAACACTAAGACTAGCAGTCCTTCAAGCATATGCAAAAATGTTCAAAGTTATAGTGATTTTATCTGTATAACAGAGTTTTCACATAAATTTATTTCAGGTCTAAATAAAGGATTAGAACTTCCTTTCCTTCTCTGCTCCCTTAAAAAAATAGGATGTCTTTTCCTGATTATGTCTTACTTGTAGAGGGCAAAAAGTAGACAATGCCATGAAGAATTCAAAGGCACAAGGTCCTAGCTCCCGCTTTCTTAAGGAGCAAGGAGGATATCACATAGACTTGACTCATTTATTTATTCATTCGTTCATCAAATTATTATAGACTGTCTACTGTGTTCCAGGGATTATTCTGGAAGTTAAGAATACAGTAGAAGTAGGATCTAGCATATAATTTGAAAATAAAATCTATAGAGCATACAATAGTATGTGGATAAGAGAAATCAAAGATTATCTATACTTTTGTCCTCAGCAAATGGGCAAATGATAGACATTAAGATGAAAGGCTGTGAGTCTGAAGGGTTTAATAAATCAGGGGTTAAGAATTAATATTCTATTTTGTATATAGAATGTCATATTAAGTTTAAAATGATATAAGAACCCTTAATTGAAGTATCCTTCTATTGTTTACAATTTTAGTGATCTGATTAATGGATTCAATTTGTAAGAAAGCTTTCTGAATTATATCTGGTTCTGTCTGTGATCAACTTTTACTTTGAAGTAGTATTGAAAGGTGACTAGGAAATTACTGAATTCTATAGCATTGGAAGTAATTTCCTATTATAATTACCACACAATAGCTCCGTATTCTTTCCTTTTGATTTCCCAGTTATAGAATTTTACAAATTAGGCTAAATATTCTATTTCAAATGTTCATTTGAAACCTCCACTGAATTATAGGAAAATAACACAAAACCAATTTTTCAAGTACTTAAAATACTTAAAGTGGTTCTATTAAATTTTATCTAATGTAGATATATATATTTGTTTAAAATTATTGATTATTTAAAAGTTAATAAAAAGTTGAGCTTTTCATATAAAATGAGTAAATTTGCTTAAATTGATATACTACTGTATTTTCAAATTTTATTTTTCATAAACATTTCATAACCAATAATACCATATATAGGTAATGTCCAATCCCTGAAAATGAAGTTAATAATACTTATAATATGCAACTATTATGAAACGTAATTCACATTCATTATTATGTTCTTTATTCTCACAAATCATTAATTCTTTAAACACATGTTGTATGCTATGTAGTAAAATTAAAAAATATTTTGACTTAGCCTCAGAATAATTGAATAAAATTATCCTGTAATCTGCATTCTATGTGTAGAATATGTGTTTGATTTTCCTGTATTGCTAACTTCATCAAGAAATACATATTGTTAGTATTTTATACTTGTTATTTGCTTCTGATTACGAAGCTGAAATGTTCCTACCAGTCATTTAAAAAGAAAAGAAATGAAAAAAAAAGAAAAAGAAAAAAAGAAAAAAAATGTGGGATATCTTCTCTGCTGTGTGGCAGGTTTAAGAAAAGTGAATATGGATAGAAACAGGTTAGATTCAATAAATGTGAATTACCTTGGGAAAAGAAGGGTCTGTCTGCTTCCTTCTATGTGCAACTTGTCTCTGCTACAAGTTACTACAGGTAATACTGATAAATAAATTAGCTACTCAATATGAAAACCACATGCTGCCTTAAAGGAGCACTTTGAAGAAAGAAGGTTAACATTTGTGACAAAAATTCAGTGTACAATGATGTAAAAGGAAATGGAAACCTTTTCTCAAATTTAAAAAAAAGAAAAAAGAATGATACTAAAAACCTCACAAATGGTTGAAATGATCCCAGGAAATTCAAGGCATCTTTCATTTTTATCTCCTTTGATTGTTATTGGTAGAAAATTGATATATGTATGCCTTTTATTGATTTAATATACATATCTAACATCTAAACTGCCTTATGTTGTATACCCATTAAGCGAATATAATGTGGGAATAGTAATTTGAGCTTCCAGGGGAATAAAAACATTGAAATAGATCATGTGTGGCCACCACAGCCACTGTAGATAGTGGGGTGAAGTCTCGCCTCTCATTTTAGGAGATGCATTAGGGGAATTAACTTCTTGGAAATTGCAACTCCCTTTTATGAACTTAATCCTCAGAATTGCTAAATCTGGGGATAGAAATTCAACTGTAATCACTATAGCGTGGCCTCAAGGCAAAAGGTGATATGCCATGCTTGACTATGACTAGGCAATGTCTAAAACAAAATGTTTTACTAATCAGTCACTCATTCCTCATCTATAAAAATGGGGATCAGAGTACATGCTTTATAGAGTTTTTATGAAGATTAAAAGAGAAATGACAGAGAGACCACCTAAGTGGTCATTTTTCAGGTCTCGAAATAGAGTCAAATGAGAATTTCTGCTCTTTGAGTATGAAGATACAGGCTTGAGTAATAGAGAAAAAAGATTATCTTTGCTTCATTTGAAGGAAAATACAATATAAAGGTAAATCTATTTCTTTCATTAATAGTTACCAACATAGCATTTATTATGTACCAGTTGCTGCTTTAAATGTTTTACAGATAATCATTAAATTCTCATAACAAACCTAAAAATAAAGAAGTATTATTTGTTCACATTTTACAGATCAGAAACTGAGATACAGTCAGGAACCTGTAAGAAGCCGTCATGGAAACACAAGTCAGCTGGCTCATAGCACATACTGAAAGCACACACAGTCCTACGCTCTTTTTAAGTATTGCGAAGTTTCCATTTTTACTTGACAAAATTTGTCATTTGAGTATCACATTTCACTTATTCATTTACTTATTTACTTTTATAAAAGTGCTGCACCATTCAAATTCTTCTTGGAATAACTACACATTCAAAGCAAATGCCTATAGAAGCATGAAGAGATTTCCTTTTCTTTTGAGAAGAAAACAGAGATCATCAGTTGTCTCATTATTTACAGTTGGGCATATTTTCCCTAAACAGAGTTAATCTATCATTTTATGGCATTAGAATTTAAGTATTTGTAAGTAAATTAGAATGAGAATTTTATGGAATTAGAATTTTAAGTAAATATTATTATGTGGAATTAGAATTTTAAGTAAAATATTAGCTGCCTTTTTCTGAGTGCTTCCTTGGCACTAGGTCCATTAATTCCATTTAAGACTTACACCATTCTCTGTGCTTGGTATTATGATGCTTACTTTACTTTAAAGAATCAATATGACTAAGGCTAAGAACAGTATAGCAGCTTGCTCAAGTGCACACAGTGTCAGAGCAAGGATGTGGTTATGTCCGTGTCTGTAAAACCTGACTGCTTATAAAATCCAACCTACTGCCTGCAAAAGAGTTAATCACACTCACCTCCTCCTTTGAACCTATGAAAAGAGTGCTGCTTAACCTGTAAGCACAGCCTCCACTCTCTCAGTCTTTGTTCCCTCATGACTGGAGAGTCATGATGAACTTGTACCTACCTCTAAAATATGGAGGGTGGGAAAGTGCTGTTGCTTCATTAATTTTCAAATTGCGATGGGAAAGAGTAAAGAAATATAAGTAACATTTTCGACACCAGTAAGCTTACTCAAATGAAGATACATTACTAGAGTGTCTAATTTTCTGCAAAGGCTACTTTCTCATTTCATAGTTTTAGAGGTAACATCTAAATTATTCCTACAGTTTCTTGGTTATAAATAGCAGTTAATAATTGCTTAAAAGTAGTTTTATAAAGTTATCCACATGATAGCATGGATTCATATGTTCTAAATTGCATCATTTGAACTAAAATTATTCTTTTTCCTCTCATTAATATTAAGTTAGAAAAAATGAAATTTCCCATTTGCCAAAATTGTATCCAATATGGTTTGTGGAAAATCATTTTCCACAGCCTGCCAAAGTATCCACACCTGCACAAAGATTACAACCTTAGTCATAATTAACCTATGGAAAAGAAATGAAATAGACAAAGAGGAGATTAAAAGAAACATCTTCTATTGTATTTCTCACAGAATATTAGATTAAAATTCAAATTCTTTCTAGTGACAGATTGTTACAAGAATAAGAAATGGCACAAACAATCCATTTCAGGACAAAGATTTAACAAAAATAGGAAGGTTGATTATAATTGAATATTCCCTACGGATGGCTCAGAAGATATGCTTTAGTCTATTTCTTATTGACAGGTGGTAGTGTAAATTAAATGTGGTATTATGCATTCAAATTGGATTTCAACTACTCATCATCCATAGTGTGACATTAGAATTAGCCCTGATGATGACAGTCTAAAGATCATAATGAGAATAGGTGCCCTTTTCCATTCATATTGCAGTTTCACTGGTGTGAAGGGTAGGAGTTGGAGATTAGAGTCATAATTTTGTTATAATCTTTGCTGCCTGGACAATTCATTCCATGAATCAACTATCCTGAATATTAATACTGTACTGACTATTCTCCTAATTAATGACAGACAAAAGGACACTTGTCTTTTGTAAGTATTGTGCCAAATCTGAGAAAAAGAAGTGTTCAAGATCCTGTCAATTCTACCATCAATCATTGTTTATATAAACATGGGAATGTTAGTGTGTTCTCTAGAACCTCATACATACACACACAAAGCAGCAGTGAGGCACAATTAAACAACAGTCCTAAAAAAAAGAAGAAAGATGGGGAGGGAAGGGAAGGGAAAGAAAAGAAAGAGGAGAAAAAGAGTTTGTTTCTGATGATGGTCATGCAAGACTTCAGCTGCACAGGTCAAATAGTTCTCAGTTAGAGATGTGCTGCAGAAATCTGATGTGAAATTCTATGAAGGTATCCATGTGCTCTGGGATGCAAATGTTCAAATCACTCCTTGTGTACTTCTGATTCACAGCTATCCCTACTTTTTCTCAACACAAGGATTGTGGATTACCTGCATTAGAAAAGCACCAAGCAAAAGGGGGTGCCAGTTGAAAACGAACATCCTGGATCCTACCCATCCTACTAATTTAGAATTTCTGCTAGTGAGACCTGAGAGCTTTTGTTTTTTAACACCATCTACAGGTGAGTCTGAGATACTATGAAGTGTAAGAATCTCCAGAACAAAGCTGAAGAATTCGCATTTAGCAATTCAGTCGTTATGACAATCTCAAGACCTAGGGAAGAAAGGTTAAGGTAGGCATGCCATCTGATGAGTCATTTTGGTTGTTTTGTTCATGAAATTAGTATATTATTTCAGTTATTAAAGAGTATTTTTATTATGACAGACAAGCATTTCCATGCCACAGTCTAATCAAACATTTCTGATGTTTCTGGTTAGTCATTAGACCAACAACCAAGATTGATTTTGTTTAAAGTTATCCCTATCTACCATGTATGTAGATTAAAGAGAAACAGTTGGGAGATAATACTAGATATCTGAACACAAAAATAACATGTAACAAGTAGCTTCAATTTTTTAAAAAGTCCATTTTCTTTTAATTTGTCTTCAAACAATTGCCTTAAATTTAAACTGTAAGAAACAGTGATTATAACAGCATCTGGTAGAATTTCCATCTCAACAGAGTTTTTCTTTAATAACTGCATGTAATTATTCATGACATTTGGGATTACTGAACACAAATAGAAGAAAGGGAATGAAATGTTAAACCTTCCCGAGGATAGAAAATATTCTATATCTTTATTATAACTCCTAATTTAATTAATGTATTCTTAATGCCATCTGGTCAGATTATCTTAAAAGTTAACAAAAGAGATCAATCTGACATTTAACTAATAATAAATCTGAAAGAGTGTAATACTGAAACACTGATATATGCCATCATAACTAGAATAATGCAAAAAAGAAAAAAAAAGAATAAGAGGAAAAAGAAATCTCACTCTAGGACACATCTTCAAGGGACAAAGAAGGGAGACTCTCTACCATGCTCTCATTCATGACTTTATGTATAACAATAATCATATATTTAAAGAAAAGTGAGATGAGTACCCACTCAAAATGCTTTACAGAAAGCAGGTAAGAAAGTGTGGTTGATAACAACACATACCTAGAGCCAAATACTCAAGGTCTCACTATCTTTTCTAGCTGTTGAGTCCTCTTAGTTGTTTAATCCCTCTGGACCACACAGTCCTCGTTTGAAAGATATGATTACCCATATAAAACATTTAAAAGAGTGATGGGAATATAATGTGTGTGTGTATCTTTACATTTCTCTTAGCGATTGAAAATCCATGAGGCATTACACAAACACCACTTGATTTGCAATAAGAAAATCCAGGTCTTTCCTATTATATGCGACAAATCATGTCTCTGAAATGTAAAGGTGTTTTTTTTTTTTTTTTGGTTGAAATACAAGGTATTATTTATTTTACAAGTTTATTATTAGGATTCCATAAAATTACTTTTGCTGAAGTCCCCATCAAACTCTAACAAATATTAGGTACCAGATTAGTTTCTTCTTTAAGTCCCAATTCTATATAGAACTCTAGCTATCTCCAGAGGACAAAGGACACAAATATAGAAAATTGTAGGTAACTTTGAACTTTTTCTCATAATGACTAAGATCTGATTTCAGGAATAAGAAGCCTCTTTTCTTAGTCCAGTAGTCAGACACCTGAGATCAGACTATGCATTTAATTAATATTTTTGGTTACCTCATTATATTTCTGTGAGTTTGTTTCAAAGGCCACCTTGTCTTTAATAACCTTACAGTATGTACATTTGAACATATCTAAACAACTGAGGCATTATGCAGTTTTGAGCATTCAAACCCCCCTGAAAAAGAAGTTATACTGTGTCCCTATCCTTAGGCACCTGAAGGTATTACCTGTTTGGAAATGTTGAAGTATCACAATCAGCAACCTCAGTTACTTAGATTTTTGCACCATTCTAAATACTGTCATTTTTTAAATATACTGGAAAAGTCCATAAAATATCACTCAAAAAAGGACCAAGTTGGGAATACAATTTCCCTCATTCAGTTGACATTATATCATAAATACAATCTTTCTCAACATAAAGGTAAAATAATACCAGGCAAATGCATTTGGATAACATTGTGTGCTAGGATTAAGAACAAGATATTAGCAAACAAATTCATCATTCAGAGATTTTTATAACGTAATCAATTCAGTTAAGAACAGAGTAAAATGAATATAAAAGCATAGTTAAATAATATAGAAAACTGTGAAAGGAAATGAAGGCAGGAGAAAAACATTTACCAGAAAAATAATGTTTTTGTTATTACGTCTCAAATTCAGTTTGGTGCTCTGAACTGATTAGGTTGAGGTGTTGTATGGGCAGTCTATACACTTTTTTTCTTTAACATTCATTTATTCTCTGTGTTTTATAACATGCAAATGCATGTATCAATTTGCAGAGAAAGACTAAATGTAAGTTATTTTTGCTGTTTATTCATATGTTAGATTACTTTGTTTATCAACCCATACATTAAAATGTAATCATTTCATTGTCAGGAGCCTAAAGCTAATGTTAATTACAGTTTGAAACTTCGATTATTAATGCATCTTTACCTACTGAAGTGTGAAATAAGCAATAGTAGTTGGAATTCACCAATTAAATTAGCTTCTGAGACAAGAATTCATAAGTAGGCATTTGTTCATGATGAACAAATGCTGTAGAATTTCATATTACAAGCTACATTTGTGAGATGTTAGTCCCAAGGAGGGAGAAAAATTTTCCAAGAAACGAAGACTAAATGACATATGCAATAAATACAATAGATATGACAGCATGCTATATCTTTTATCTTCGTATTTCATATGTCCATCAGAAAAACTATACACTCAACCCATAAAAGAAGTTTTTGTTTTGTTTTAAATAATAGGGGGGGAAAGAGATCAATTTTGTTCATATAGTGCCCTAGTCTGTTCAATCTACTATAACACAATACCATAGACTGGGTGGCTTACAATCAACTGAAATAGATCTCTCACAGCTGGGAAGTCCAAGATAAAGGAGCCAGGAGATTTGATGACTGGTTAGGCTCTGCTTCCTGGATTGTAGAGGGTGTTCTTACTGTGTCCTCACATGTTGAAAGGTGTAAGGGACTCTCTGGGTTTCTTTCATCCCACACTAATCACATTCATGAGGACTCCACCCTAAGCACCTCTCAAAGGCCCCACCTCCTAACAACCTCATTTTAGAGACTAAGATTTTGCATCTGAATTCCGAGGCAGACACAAACACAAAATAAATATCATGTATTATTTTGGAAATGATTACTTATTTATTATTATTATTATTCTTTTAACCATGTAATGCATGTAAGTCTTTGCCCAATCAACTTACTTCTATTATTTTCAGGGAAGATCTTGCCTCTCACTTGTTGGTTAATTGGTTGTGCTTCTCATGGTGCTACATCCATATTAAATAATTTAATTTTATTACTTGTGAAGGACAATTTTGACTAATATTTATTAAGTGTTTATTATATGTGTTAGAGTATAATAAGCCTTATAGCTCTTGTCATGTATGTGTAATTAGCCATGGCCATTTTATAGGAAGAAACCAGGGCCACTGAAAGGTTAAGTAACTGGTCTAAAATGCCACAATTTGGAGGGACAACTCCAAACTCTGTAAAATTTTTTTCTAGGATTTTGTTCCTAATAAAATTTTCAAACATAAAATATGATGAATGATGAACTACATGCAACCAAAAATATTTCATGTATTTTCATAATTTTATATAATTTTTAATGTTGTTTAAAGAATAAGAGTATTACAGATGAAGTAAAAGTCCTCTGTGAACCTTCCTAATCCTAACATGTTCTATTTCTCCCTAGAAGCAACCTTTATTAATTATTTGTTTATATTCCTGATGCCATATTTTTATACTTTAACAAGAAATGTATGTGACTTTCTTTTTCTACTCAAAAACTTGATGTAATTTCTACTATAGTAGCATTGGGCAACTATTTTTTCTTCAATTCATTTTTTCTGTATTGAAATATGTTTTTATGTGTATTTTTACTTTATTTTCTCTGCATTATCACTTACCATAGTATGGACTACAGTTTAGCTGTGTTTACTATGAAGCTTCTAATTTTTTGCACTTATTTATATTTTTCCCATTTGATTTCTGAAGTGTATTTTATCTGAGGATACATAACTCTCAATTGTGGGCAATTCTCTGCTATGATCTCTATGTCTGTGCATGCAATTCATCTATTCTATCTATTCTATCTATCATCTATCTATCTATCTTTCCATCTCTCTCTCTTTATTACTTAAAGTCAGAAACACCTATGGTTCAAAGTTTGGACTTTTTACACTTTTGCATATTTCTTCCATTTTATTTGAGATTTAAATTTAAAAAAAAAAATCCAAAATCTATAACCTTGCCAAAGATTACAAATGTCTCTTAACTTCTGCTTTGTCTTGGCCCAAAACAGGTGTGGAGAGGGTCACAAGAATGCTCTTGCCACATTTTTTAGTATGTTGAGTGAGATATTAGTGTTTCACTTAAAGAACAAATAAATGCTGAAATACTTTCCAAGTTAACCATATGTTCTAACATAATTATAGGTATAGTCATGTACACACATACATACACACACAGAGACAGAGACATATTTTTTCTCTGCATGTTTAGAATATTTAAGTGCCTTAAAATTATACATAAATTCTTGAGAATTCATATGCATGTAAGAATATATATATATAACCATATATTTGAAAAGAGAGAGAGGGAAGATGGCAGACAGCTACACATAATTCACACATATAAATGATGGGGAAAGAAAGATTAATTACTTGATAATCTACAGAATTCTCAACAACAGAGAAGTCATTGCTCAAGAATATAACTTTACAAAGTGTATTTGTTATAAGGACATGGCCTTATGGATAGTTTGGATAACTAGACAGACAAAACGATTGATAAATTGTTTTCTATAAGAATGGGAATTTCAATGAGAACAGGAAGTACCTCCTGTTCAAAAACAAAACAAAAACCAAAAACCAAGCCAAACCAAAACAAAAACCCCAAAAAACAACTTGTGATAAGTATCACTTATGGGCAGTAGATAGCACATAATAGGATTAAAAATGGCTGATACTGATAATTTTAAAAAGATGAAATATAATATCATTATGTTGTATCAGTATGTTCCCTATTTCCAGCACATTTTTTGCACCCCCATTTTATTCAATGAGGTACGGTGTGTAGGGTAGGCAGAGGTCAATCTAGATTATACAAATTTCAAATTTTCTGATCTTTATTTTAAATTTGTACTCTGTCATCTTGATATTTTTTAAAAATTTTATTTATTTATTTGAGAGAGAGAGCATGACTGATAGAGGCAGAGGGAGAGGGAGAGAGAATCTTCACAGACTCTGTGCTGAGCCCGGAGCCCAGTGTGGGGCTTGATCCTATGATCCTGAGATCATAACCGGAGCTGAAACCAAGAGTTAGACACTTAATCAACTGTGTCCCCAGGTGCCCCTGTCAGCTTGGTAGTAAAGTATAAGTAAAATACTTTGAGTAGGCATGTATTTTTAAAAAGTCAAATCATGTCTATACAATTGAATATTATTGGGCAATAAAAAGGGATGAAATATTGGTATCTGTTATATCATGAAAGAATCTTGAAAACATTATGTCATATAAAAGAAGCCAATCATAAAAGACCATAGTTTACATGATTTCATTATGTGAAATGTCCTAAATAAAATAATCTATGGAGACAGAAAGTAGAATAGTGGTTGCCCAGGACTTAGGCGGTTGGGAACAAACGAATATACCATTAACAGGTCCTATGGAATTTTCCTTGTGGGTGATAAAAATGTTCTAAAATGTATTATGGTTATGGTTGTACCACTCCTGTGAATATACTAAAAATAATTTATTTTTACACTTTTAATAGGTGAATTGTACAGTCTGTGAATTATATCTCAATAAAGTTGATCAACCAAAAAAAAATGCCAGCCTTCTGTGTTTAAATATGCTGAATCTTAAATATTGTAAAATAAAAGGAAAGGGTGCTTTAGAATTAAATGAAGTCATTAAACTAAATTACAATATGGATTCCACAGGAGTTTCAAATTCACTGCATTGAAAGTCACATTAGAAACTCTCCCATCCCGGTAAGACATGAAAGGATGGTAAAACAATAATTATAAAGGGATCCAGGCAAAGAACTTTCCATATTTTACCAAAGACAGTGTATACTGAAGAATTACACTAAAGGACCGAAAACAGAGTATAGATATAATTTCACTTCCACATACCCTTGGAACACTGAGACAAGGAAGGAGTAACAAAAGTGCAATAATCAACATTAAGACAGTTCTAATTCTTTCCTCAAAAATAATTTTAAATGACCATTTGTTTTAAGTGAAATGCTTTTGACAGTGTAATGGTACCTAATGGCTTCAGTACTGTATATTTTAAGAGCTCACAACAGTTTTTATTTAATGTTAATAAAATCTGTCACTGATTTAGGAAGCGACAAAAAAAAAAAAAAATCCTGACTTAGAATAGTGGCCAGGTAAGGGTTTAAGTTTCTGCAAAACAACACTGCTAGAATTTAGTCCAAAGCCCTTAAGCCAGCTGGGCAATGAATTCACCTTCTGGAGACCGAGAACACTTCGCGTTGCTTAATAAATGGGGCACTCATTGACCATGTGATAGTCTCTACTCTGCCAGAAGCGAAATGTCAAAGAACTGCTACCACTTCTGCATTTCTAAATAAATAAATAAATGCTTAGGAACCTATTTAGTTTACTGTTAAGCCAGAGGGAGTTTTCCTTCTGTGTTCTATAGGTAAATAATCTGAAGACCAAGCAATTATTGGAATTGTTTCACTATTATCAATAAGGTTTTTTTTTTTTTAAGACTAGCCATTTTCCCTTTACCTCAACCACCATGTACCATGTATAGTAACATTTTTGATTACATATCCCCTTTTCTTGATGAGAGTAGGCTAATTTTTCCATGTAACTGCCAATAGATATAATCACCTTCCATGTCCTGATTGATCTAATCCATTCAACTTAATCTCTTCCTTTTAACTATTTAATTTAAGCAAGGACAATAACCATTTCTGATGTTTAACAGATAAAGGGTGTCTGCTGAGACATTTCCGAGAAATATATCCCACTTTAAAGTTGAAATTTTGTATGTACGAGAGCAAAAATTATATATATATATATATTTATATATCTGACGATAGAGTTCAGCTATTGAATTAAGCCAACTCTTACTTAATGTCCTTTTAGAAAATGAGAGAAATTACTAAAAAGTTTTAATACTGTTTTATACTTGGAAAAGATGAAGAATTTTAAGGGAGATGCCATAAAAATAAAACACTAAACATCTGGGGGAAGGCTGAGAATTGGGAATATTTAATCACTACAAACAACTTAGATGGAATGCAAATTTTTATTTAGAAGAGTAGAGAAAGGTGTTAAATTTGGGAGAGAAAGAAAGAATAAGACAGGCAAGCAGGAAGGACGGATTATCAAGGATGGCGAAGAAGGTTTATGCATTAGATGGGGTTAGGGTATTATCTATCATTTTGAAATAATACAGTTCTAGAAGTTCTATGTAAAGAAATGCATGTTTAATATCAGAGCATATTCATGACATTGAAAATGTATATCCTTGAAGTGAAAATATGTAATGCTATTAAATTGTTTTGCCAGAGTTAACATTTAATCTACAATTAAATAGCTATTAAAAATATAGAATAAATGGTTAAATTTGAATTTCAAATAAATTTGAAAAAAATGTAGTGTAAGTATGTCCAAAATATTGGATAGATCATATTCATGTTAAAAGTTTTCCATTACTTCTCTGAAATTCAAATTTAATCAGATGTCCTGTATCATATCTGGCAACTCTAAATGCCTTTTTATTGCTTTTATTTCCACTAACAGTGCCAGGTTTCAGAAAACTTGTAGCCGCTTATGTTCAAAGATTAATTTAATTCCAAACCAGAAAGCTTTGAATTTGAGTTAGAAAGAAAAAAAAATGGGAAAAGGAGTTGCTGGAAAGGGCTAAACTCGAGGGGGGGGGAGTATACATGTCTGTTATTCATTACTCTTTGTAGTTGTGGCCCTGAGGCAATGTAAAATAAAAAATTAAATCTTTGGAATTTTTTTTTGCGGAGGGGGGGGTGGGAGGAAGGGCGTGGTGGCTACATAATATCCCACATGCTGTGGAAGTCCAGCAAAGCTCCAATTCAAGCTTGACATATGGGGTGGGGAGAGAGAGAAAGCAGGCTTTGTAAGAATTAGAAAATTAGTTAAACTCTTTGTGCCTTACTTTCCTCATCTATAAAATGAGATGTTGATGGTCTTAGCTGTATGGGTTGTTATGAGATTAAATTAGGTAACAATTGTAATGGACTTAAGACAGTGACCAGCACATAAAAAGCTCACACCTGGTCATTGTTGAGTTGGTATTCTTTCTGTAGTTGTAATAATTATAGAATTAATATTATCACTACATTACTACATTATTTTTATTATTATATCTGGCTTATAGGGGTAATAGCTGCAATGGAGACTTAAACCTGGAGAATTGGATGTTTGTTTAACAAAGATGCTCAATTCTGTGAGAACAAGAAAAAGCAATTATGCAGATATACGACTCTACAAAGCCAGCTCCTTAAACAGCTTCCTTGCAGTAAAGAAAATTTCAAAAATTTCCATCCTTCAAAAGTTTAGTGCTAACTATATATTTCTTATGTTAGACCTTCAAATGAATAAAAATATCATAATTGCAAAAAATTGTCAAAAAATTGGCCGTGGATCTCTAAACTGGTTAAGAAGGTATCCCCTTAAAGTAGATTAAGCTATAATTCATAGTTTGCTCTAATCTTATACATTTTCCCTGCATATTAAATATTGTGTGACTATCAAAATTTTGGTGTATTTAGTTGACAGATTCTAAGTAAATTCTGTACCTCACAAGCATATATATTCAGGAGTGCTGGAAATTATTGCCTCACCTCATTTTCATACCCACCCACCCATCCAAAATCAGATGGAATATCTGCTAATGATTCTCTTCATTTTTTATATCCCTTTAGGGGAAAAAAAAACTCATGAAGATAATCATTTTAAAGTATCCTAGCTTTCTGAGGGTCCTAAATTTTAATGAAATTACATTTAGTAAACAACTTTGAGAGTCAGACTTGAAGTTTTTCAAATTTCTTTACTAATATAAGCAACGGTAAGGTAAAAACAGGTTACCTTCCTAGCAGTGGAAAATCTTTTTACAAAGTTACTTTTTTTAAGTCTAAAAAAAGATGGGGTTTGTTTTAGAAAATGGTTGATGAAAATCACTGAGTGCATAAGTATTTATCTTTCCCTTTCCTTGAATCAGAGACATCCATATAATTTACATGCTTTTCTCCTACCTTCGATAACAGATAATAAATGTTAAGTGGGACCTCAGCATATATTAAGCACTTGGATCCTATTCAGACAGCTTCCTCACCCTTCCTGAGCATCTCTGTAAACTAGGGAAACAGGATACATCACAGATCAATTCAATCAATCAACTTTAATCATAACAGAGGAATTAAGCTGCTTTTCAGGCATGATGCAATAGAGAAAATTGCTTGGAGATTTTTTTTAAGCCACCAAACAACCCACAAGGGCTGTCATTTTGCTTCTACATCTGCTCTCTATTCCAGAAGTCTGCATTTTCTTGAGGAATGTACAAGACAGGCTGAAGCAGTTGGAATCTGGGGGCATAATGAATGCATTTTATGTCATTTTAAACACACCCAGGATCACTGACAAGAAATAAAAACAGAAAGTCAAAATCTTTGCTGAAAGAGACAGAGCCCCAGAAGAATTTTCCCCCTCCATTATTTGTTGCTTTGGGTTATGTCAGTTTATTTTATGGCTGCAGTAATTTTAAATGCATTTTCCTCTCCTGTGAGATGCACTCTTTCAACTTTCCTGGAGGCGAGCTGGAGGGTCTGATTGATGGTCAGATGTGAGCGTACACATATGTGTACACACACATCTGATTATAAAACATATAGTAATTCAGCATTTACTTTTGGAAGGTGCATTCTCTCTGCTTTTTGTCCCTCATTCTTGGGATCAAAACTTCCATACCATGTAGAAATGCTTAATGACTTTCTTGAACATACACTATCTCTTTCTCTGTCTCTGTCTCTATATCTCTGTGTCTATCTCTCTCTCTCTCTCATACATACACAGAGAGAAGAAACAGTTCAAACAACCTTCAGCATTAGTGTTATTTTTTCCTTAAAAAAATACTTTAATTACTATTGGCTCTAAGGAAGAAAAGAAATTACTTTTTAAATATTTGGATAGAAATATTCCAAATCAAAGAATAATTGCAAAATAAACTACCTAATGTCCTTCAAATAAAAAAAAAAAAAATCCAAAGTGCTATGAGGTTTTCTCAGCCCTTACTACTCTAAAAGTCTATTTCATGAACATATAAACATTTTCAATTTAATTAATATAAGAGCAAAATAAATGTCATCTTCAAGTTACAAAAAAAATTGCAGAGGAAAACTTGAATCTGCCACTTGAGTAAATTCTTCCCCTTCTGATTATAAAATTCTTTTCAACAAAAATATTTAACAATAAAATAGTTACACATAAAATAATTTTAAACACTATGTTTGTTCAAAATATGAAAGTACCAGATAATGTGTTAATAGTGCAGAATTTCTGACTCACATCAATTTAGCAAAATGCAGATTATTTATCTAACACCAAGAAATTCCACTGGGAACAAGGACAAATTATGAGTCAAAAAGACCAGAAAAGACAACTTTACCAAACACATTTTAGGTAAAAATTCATTGTTAAAAACTGATTTTTACTTTTTTTTTTTTTCCTACTGATGCCCTAGAGGTAAAAAATACTCCCTCTTGCTTACATGGGCTGATGCCTTATCAGCATTTACTGCCTTTTCTTCTCATTACAGCACAGTTTTCTTGGGTAAGCCTCTCTTAACGCCAATCTCTCTATAATCCATGTGGGTCAGCAGGACTAGTACAAAATTTCTAGTGCAAAGTTTTTCAACCTTGGCACTATTGATATTTTGGACTGGATAATTTTTTGTTGTGAGGTGTGGGGCTGTTTTGTACATTGTAGAACATTTAGCAACATCCTTGGCCTTTACCAACTAGATGCCAGTGGCAACCTTGCCCCTAGTTTTAACTATCAGAAATGTCTCTAGAGGTGACCAAAATTACACTCCCATACTTTGAGAACTAAGAGTATCATGGTTTGGCAGATGGGCTTATTCAAGACCAATCAGAACCAATACCAAAACTTAGAAAAAAGTAGAGTTCTTTAGTTTACCAGATGCAAGCTTTGAGTTGGTTGCTGACAGACTTGTAAAAAATCAGCCTTAGAATGTAACCAAAATGGTAAGAAAAACAAAATAAAACAAAAATGCAATATACATTGAATGCTTCAAATATGTAGTTCTGTATCCATATTATATACAGAAAAACCATGCACACTATTTTTATGATGTTCATACCTGATGATTGAAGTCAAATGATAAGGAATTCTCAATTTTTCCTTTCTCAGTCACTGAGAAGAGTGGTTATTTCCAATATGCTACTTTAGGTGTGCTGGTTACACAAATGTGTAATAGATAATCTGAAGCCTAACATGCCCTATCTATGACTTTTTTCCATGTAGGAACTAGTCAACTTCAGTTAGCATCTCAGAACTTTATATTGGCTTTTTGAAAAGATATGCAAATAAGATTTTCTGCACAATTATTGAATCAAAATCACAGTTAACTGTTATTGCAATTCTGTCATTAAATAGGTTTACACATTTAAAATGAGAATCAGGAAAAAAGCATGGAAGACAATTCACATGGGACCCCTACATTTGCTCCTCACTTGTTAAAAATTAAATTAAACAGTACAAATCCTGCTAAAGTCCCTTGAACAATAATGAAAATAAAAATGATTCCATCGATATTGCTCAATTTGGTATTTTTTTCATCTTACTTAAGAAACTAAAACTCTAAGATTTATGAAGTCTCAATATAAAATATATGGTTGCATAGAGTATGAATTTACTTTTTTTTTAACAATAGTTTGATTTTTTCCCCAATAACTAGTCATCGTAACTTTAAAAGAATTAATTGGTAAAGAAAAAAATTATGAATTATACCAAATATGACTTCATTCTTCAATACTAAGTGCATTGAAATACAAACAAAATTTATAAGGCAAAAGAACAAAGGAAAACAGGTATCCAGAAGTTATAAGAATATTCTCAAATAATTGCTTTATTCCTGTTGATTGTTCAATCATGTTAATAATATCTTATGGTATGGTTGATCTCTGCTTTGTCAATCTGTTTCTATCCTATAAAATCATTTAGAAAGAAGATACAAAATTATCTATCAATGAGGGCTTAACTATAAAAATCTATATGTACATTTAGCTATCAGTTGGAGGACTAACATATTTAGTAGTGGTCTTCTTGTTTTTTAATGCTGAGAATCCAAATGATATTTTCTTCTTTAAAAAAAATAAAAATAAATTCCTATTAATCTTTTTCCTATCAGAACTGCTTGTTATCACGCTTTACTTCACCTACCTCACATAATGTAGCCATCAATTCCAAAAAGGAAAAGCACAATAATGTAGTTTTCCTCCAGGTTCTTAAGAATTATTGCCTTTAAAGTAAAATGCTTGCTATTAAGTCTGAAGGCTGTTTTAATCATTGGAGCTTTTACATATTATACAAATATGCAAGGCTTTTTTTACTTTTTTCCTCACTGCATATTGCTAAACAAACAAACAAAACAAAACAAGGGAATTCTGTCCTTACAATTTCATGAGGGAGAGAATACCAAAAGAGTTTTCAAAGTTCATTTGAAGTCTGAGAAGGCTATTGTACCCATTTTTAAAACCTGATCAAAATTCAGTCTGTTGTTTGTTACCGAATTATGTATCTCTGAAGCATAAATGTGTTGGCTTTAGAAAGTTACAAATTAGTGCATTTCCATATGACTTGGGAAAATGTAATTTTAACCAATTTTATTTGGGGTGAAAAAATATTGTTTGCATTATTTTATAACACAAGGGAGCTGTCAGCCCACATAGTCATCCAATTTCTGTGAGAAATAGAGGAAGAGCTTCCTTGCATCTCAAATGGTTAGCAATACAGCTTATATTTTTCACATTAATGCTACTTGATAACCTATAAAAATGCTGGCTTTATACACTTAATTTTGCAAAAGAAAATGTGGCAAGTCTAACATAAGAGTTTGGTACCTCCTTGAGCAGATATTCCATTTCTCACTCCATTATCTTTAATTCAAAAGTGTGAAACAGTATTCGAAATTGTCCTGAAACTTATTATTTTTAATCCTTTTCAGATATGCTGATTTCATTGTATTCCAGGGGAGTTTTGTTTGCACCAACTTCTCTTTCTGTCATCTCCAATGTTATGGGGTTGTCATTCTTTCTTCTGTTAGTCAGTAGAGGCAGATATTACTGTTTTTAAAAATGCCAATTTGAAGACTAAAACATAAGACCTACAACAATATTGGTAAAAATCCATTAAATACAGATGTGTTAGAAAAGATAAATGGCTATGTACTAAGAAGGGAAAGGAAAGGAGAACAGGAAACATAGTAATGGGGATAAAAGTAGATGGGAAATTAAATGGAGGGAAGAGTATACAGGAAATTAAAGAAACAGATGAAAAATGAATATGGAATGACAGAAGAATTTTGGAGGCAACAGAAATCCTGTGAAATCAACTAGTGAATAGAACTTAGAAGGCATTGTTTTGGTTTTTTAAAATATATACATATTACTTGACATGTCTTTTTTTGGGGTCCTAATGTCAAAAATGGAAACATCAATTTCCAGTCGTACCTGTAAAGCCTGGTGATATCAATATGATGACAAAAGATGAAATAATATTTACCGATGGCAGCTGTTTTCAACTGGGGGTATTGTTGTTTCCAAGGGGACATTTTTGGTTTTCCCAACTGGAAGGGGGTGGTACTACTGGCATCTAGTGGGTAGAGTCCAGGGATGCTACTGACATGCTAACTAACTCATATAGGACAATTTCCACGACAAATAATTATCTGACCCAAAGTGTCAATAGTGCAACAATGGAGAAACCCTGATCTATACTATTAATGATTCCTTTAAGAATGGCAAAGTGAACCAGGTTTCTAACTGATGCTTGATTTGAAAGTACTTTACCATGTCCTAATGCCCATTTAAATATCAAGTTAGAATTTACAAGTTACATCAGTAGCTTCTTACTGATGTAAACCACATCTTACCTGAATTAGTCTTAGGGGCATTTCTACTCAATAAACATTCACTGATTACTGGCTAGTGGAGGTATATTCAGAGTTCTCTGTGCCTTTAGCACCAAATTCAAGTTACTTTAATCAACTGCATCACAGAATAAACAAGTATAGATGACCCAGTATCTGTCTTTTGAAGTAGAAAGACTACAAACAGAAGGACAAATGACATTTCAAAAGGTCCCTGCTCTAGAGATATCAAGATGATCAATAAAATATTTAACTTCATTTTTAGGACTAGATAATATGACATGAGATAGGAAGAAGATGATCATTTTCGTTGGGTGGCAGGTCAATCTCATGCCAGAGAGAACCTCCAAATGGTGCTCTTTAAATTTTATAGGCCTACAAATCATTTTGGATATTTTAAAAAAAATAGATTTTGAATCAGCCAGTCTAAAGTTTGGGACAGTTATTTTGCATTTCTGGTAAGTGGCCAGATGATGCTGATTTGTATTTTGAGTGGTCAGGCACTGGAATTGTTCTTTTTTTATTGTAATAGAATAAAACAACACCATTCTAAAGGCAAATCACACACATAAAAATGTTTTAAATGATATACTAATTTCATGGGAAAAATCAGGGTTCTTTCAAATAGTTCTCATAGATTCACTTTAATTTAAAAATTGACTGCTTAAGTAATACCTGAATAAATTCTAATTGTTTTTTAAAAAACAGTATTAATAAGGCCAAATACCCTCTTTGATAATTTAATATGTCCCCCAACCCAGTCCTTTCCTCTTCAGCTCTACCAATCTCTCTCCTACCTCCACCCCACCCAGAAATAAACACTAATTTTATCAGTTTGATTATAGTCTTCCATTTCTTTTTCTATGCATCTAAAACACACATGTACATACCTATCACTATTTTATTTGGTAATTTAAAAATTTTTAGTTAAATATTATAATTCTATCTATATCATTATACAATTCACATTTCACTCAAAATTATATCTTCTAACATAATTATATATGATTTTATTCTATAAGTAGACAGGATTTTCTATATATTTAATTATATTACATCTTGGAACATAATAGTATATATTAAACAGTGACATCTTTTTGAATTGTTAAACTGTGTTTCATAGTATAGATACGCCATTCATCTTCTGATAAAATGTTTTTAATAACACATTACTTTATATCTTGATGTTGAAGAAGAAAAAGATGTAGATATCAATTGCATGTCTAAGCTAAACATGAAGACTGTAAATTCTTTAGAACATAGATATTTGAGTTTTTCAAGTCAAAATATTATGCAATTGTTAAAAATCTTTTAAACTAGCAATCAAAATTTCTGTATTTTTTCACATGGGAACTACATTAGAAAACAAATCTAGAGGAGAAAAGTATATGTATAAATTTTTACTGGATACAGAAATGCTCTTTTCTATGATTTAATTTTTTTTTTTTTTAAACGAAACCTAAGCTATTAAAATCTGTGTTTGGTCTTTACCTTGTTAGGAGTTTCCATACCATTGCAGCCTATACAGAGCAGAAGACAGAATTGTGGTCCATAATGACAGGGCTTATTTTGCTTTGTTTGTCAGATATAAATTAGCCTCTTTAAAAATGATTTGCTCCAAGAAAATAACTTAAAGCCATAGTCAAGACTTCTTCTAGACTACATCTTCCTTAAAAGGCTCAAAGACTACAACTTCAAATTAGTACCTTCAAAAATTTAAAATTTGTTACCAAATTTACAATATTCAAACATGTAATTCTTAGTTTGTCCTTTCTGATTTTGTTGACTTCTAAGCAAATCCATGAGAGTTTCGACAAATTTTAAGCTTTCACCTGGCATTCTGCAGAAGAACTTTTAAATACCAGAGTATATATGAAGGTTTTATCATGAATAGCACCAATGCCACATTATATTGTGCTGAGGGTCCACAAACAGTGGCTGTTTTGAGTCAAGCCTGTAGCTCACTTGGGTATCATCTCCATGGTAACTTGTTTACAAGGGCTGAAATACAAGCTGAAAATTCAAGGTTAGCTTTTCCTTTGTTGCTGTTTTGATGTTTTTGGCAATTGAAATAATGTGGGTATAAGATTTGATTTAAACAGCTTCATGGCAGGCTGAGTCAAAACAAAACTCCATACAAAATATGCTTTCTTCATCTCCATTAAAAAAGGAGAATTCAAAATAATATTTAATCAGAACCATCAGTTTTATCTTCCTTTCATTTTCCAAAACAGCAGTCCTCCTGCTGCACTTTGGAATCATATCTTGGGAAATAGGTTTAAGACTTGCTATCTCTTGAAGCAATAAATTTGTTGTGCATAATGTTCCACCTTAGATGAATAATTTAGTTTATTTTAAACCATTATTATGTTGGGGGGATGAGCAGTTTTAGTACTGATGCTAAAGTACTTTATCCTCCATGTGGATCTAACCTTTGTATTCTAAAAATTGACTGCATTTTCAGTATTATAAAAAAATTACACTCAAAATTACTCTTTCTCAGAAATAATTACAAATGGCTCTGATTATAACATTGGTTTAGTGGAATGTTTGTTTTAATTATGGAAAATTTAAATTTAGATTATTTTTAAAAAACTGCTATTTTTTGAATAGCAAGTTACACCCAGAGTGATCTTAAATCTACAGCATTTGGTCCTTCAAATAAATTTCCACTAAGTAATAGAGCATAGAAAAATAATGTTATATATCTTACCTGCTCTTCATAATGTCTTTATGAATCTTTATAACTATTTAAAGAATACAATATAACTTCCTAAAACCAGATCAAAATGCCCACTACTATACTTTCTCTAGAATTTCCTTCAGGCAGACTGTAAGTGATATGGAAATACAATAATGTACCTATTAGCATAAAGTTAGTAATCTAAGCAAAATCAAAGGCAGACTTAAGACAGAAAGTTGAATTTAGAGTTGGCATTTCTATAGTAAGAATGATGGAGATGAGGCTCATGCTTGATCATTTTTAGGAATCAGCTCATAAAGAAGTCTCTTCCTCTTAGACTCCTGAACGAATCCTCTACCCTGCTTCTCTTAGTCATCTTGATATAAAATCACTCTCTATTATAATCATTGATTCACTTATTGGTCTCACCAATCACCAATTATCACGTGTCTGATGTAGGAAGACAGACAATATTTGCTAAGTGTCTGGTTTTGTCATAGTTGGTGCTATTTCTAGGGCTTTGTTAGCAATGTTAACTTTGCTACTACAATCCCTCTTATGATTTTGTTTTCCCAATGTGGATGTGTGGAACATTTTACTTTTTATACCACATGGGAGAAAAGATAGACAAGTACTTGCCCAACACACTTTGGAGCATGTAGACTCAGACCTTCCCTTAATTCCTCATCCAAGTCCTTCCCCCACATGAGGACACTTTTTGTTTTCACTCAAACTTCATTCAAGCTTCATGATGATTCTTCCCTCTAGGTAGAGCTCAAACAATGGATTTCACTCTAATAGAAATTTCTGAGCATATAATTTGGCTGTAGTTTTTGTTCATTAAAATATCTTTAGTACAGGGTATAGGAATGCTAGTGATTGCTGAAGCTAGAGTACTTAGATGACTTTAATCTTACTTGGAATATTAGTTCCACCTTATTAAATTCTACCTGGGTTCTTGACTTGCCTTTATCTATTTTTCAGTTTTGTTCTTAATGATACTGAGAATTTTTTTTCCTCTTGCGTTCTGTCTTCCTTTTGCATAGCTTCTCTAACTCAAATCACAATTTTCCCATGCAATATCCATTCTGTTTTTTATTCTTACACTGCAACCATTAAACATGCAAAATTTACTATTAGAAAAAAATGTAAGTCAAATGCCTGATTATGAAATAACTTTTTCTAAATTACCTTTTCTTTTTAAGATTATTTATTTGGGGGTTGGGGGGAGGGGCAGATGGAGAGGAAGAGAGAAAATCTCAAGCCGACTCCCTGCTGTGCAGAGAGCTTGGAGCCCCATCCCTGGCTCAGTGCAGGGCTTGATCTCATTACCCAAAGATCATGATCTGAGCCGAAATCAAGAGTCAGACACTCAACCAAATGAGCCACCCAGGTGCCCCTCTAAATTACCTTTTGGGGGTGCCTGGGTGGTTCAGTTGGTTAAGCGTCTAACTCTTGGTTTTGGCTCAGGTCATGATCTTGTGGGCTGTCAGATCCAGCCCTGCACAGGGCTCAGCACTCAGTGGGGATTCTGTTTGAAAGCTCTCCTTCTGCCTCTCCCCCTGCTCTCTCTTTCTCTCTTTCAAATAAATAAATAAATCTTTAAATAAATAAATAAGTAAATAAATTACCTTTTGATGCAAGACTAAAGTATAATGACCCCAAGTTGAATGAAAAGGTGTGGTTTAATCAATTTACTTCTCAAATGGCTCAAACCAGAGACCAATAAAATCCTAAAGAGTAGCACACAGGTATTTTCACCCAGAGATTATGGATTTAATTCTGAAATAAACAGTGAAGCAGAATTTTTTTTTTCCTTAATGAACTTGTATTAAAATAGATGCAAACAATGCCTGCCGATGGTATTATATGGGATGAGTTGGAAAGAATCATTATATGTTAAGTCAACAACACAATTAAGAAGCAACATGATTCTTCCATCTTTTAAACTCTCCATTTACTTTAATTAAGCTCACACTGCGAAATGTTACAATTTTTTTCTTTTTTAAAGATATAATAAAAATGGTGAGTTAAAAGTAGGATCCACTTTCACCCTTCTACTTGTTTCTTGGAAGGAATGATGGCATTAGAATAGAAAATCTGGAAATATGTGGTTTAAAATTACATTTAGCATAGCCCCAAATTTATTATGAATAATTGTGTTAATTGTTCTACAACAATAAATAAAGGATATTGAAAGGGGAAATGCAAATAAGAGATAAAGAGACTCAGATTGATTCCCCAGTCACAATGTCTGGCAGCTAACTCTGCCCAACACAATGAACAAGCCATGCATCATTGGAGAAGAGCAGATAAATGTCAGTCAAGCATGTTCATATGGCAGAAAGAATGTGATACCATTAACACATTTTCACAATATGACCCTGACTATGAAGACCCACTTTTCCTTTCAAACTCCTCCATCAAATGGTATCGCATGAATAGGAGTATTACTGTTTAATAATTCTTCATTCAAGCTTCCCTACTTACTTACAAAAGATTATTGGAAACAATAGAATAAAGGTAACAACCCTCTCTTTTATTTGTTAGATTCAATAATTAAATGCATTATTTTAATAAGAAATAAACATCCAAATCCAAATTAATAGCCTCAAAATATAATATTAAATTGTTTAGACCTCTTTTGACAGTAAAGTGATTGAAAGAACTTTAAAACATTCACTCTCTAAATAGAAAAATTGATAGCTATTCAACAAATCAAATCTATGCTAACATTACACTATAAGCTTTAAGACAACTAACTAGCTATCAATAATTAAAAATTACCTTTAACTGGCTTTCTAAACTGGGTGGCAAAATTAATACAACAGAATGATAAAGAATTAATGCAAAACAGTATATACAGTCAAGGACTAAACTGTATGATAATGCTAAAAATGTTATAGGCTTTCAAAGAAGAGAATTATTAATAGAGGGTCAGTCAATAAATCTTTCATGGAAAACATCTTTGTATTTTAACTTGAATGTTTAACTTTTGAATTAGTAAAATTTTATTTATGCAAGGATAAAAATGAGCATTATGTTCATAGAAGTGAAGAGTGTTTTTTATAGCAGAGAAAGAAAAATAATCTGATGAAGGTAGAAATGTCTCTTAGACGAGGCTGAAATGGTAGCATGGGATCTGATTACTGTACCAGTGGAAGCTAGGTAGAGAATTTTAGACTTATATTTGTAACCAGAGAATAATTCAAGGTTTTGGAAAGATTGAATTAGTGAGTGGTTTTAGAAAGAAAAGAGCATTTAAAGAATATTCGCCTTATATCTAGAAATGAGGCTTGAGTCAGGAAGATTATTTAAAGAGGCTTCCGAAGGGATCCTGTTTTGTTCAGTTTGGGAACAATAAGAATAAAAAATTCAGTGATACACAGAATTCGATGTCCTACCAAAAAAAATATAATGAATAAAAAGAAATGGCCAACATTACAAATTGCAAATTTGGGTGATAAGGAGAATATAATCTCAATGGAAAAATAGCATAGTTGATATAATGTAAAAGCAGTCTTGAATATCCTCTTGTTATACCAGTAGGACAATAGGTCTATGGTCATTCCCTGGCTTTATATCAAACTCTTGCTTTTACATACATGTTTCAATGGTCAGAAAAGTTCTATCAACTTCACTTAAGTTCCAGTGTGCTAGGGCCACCTATATTCCCAGATTTTCCTTAAAGTTTATCTATTATATTTGCACAACAGAGAAAACCATCAACAAAATTAAAAAGCAACCTTCTGAATGGGGAAGATATTTGCAAATGATATGTCCAATAAGGGATTAATATCCAAAATATATAAAGAACTCATACAACTCAACACCAAAATCTAATAATCTAATTTAAAAAAAAAAAAAAACTGGTGGTTGCCAGAGAAGAGGAGGAGGAGGATAGGTGATGGGTGATACAAATTTCCAGGGGGAAGAAAAACTTATATATTATGTGTCATTCACAGCCTTTCTCTTTGTCAAAAAAAAAAAAAAAGATTATTTGAATGTATTAATGTTGCTTAAGGATATAATCATTTACATAAATATTTGTGAAATATTATTCTAGATTAAATTCTATGTAGAAACTGGAAACAATGTTTTCCTGCTGTTTTAATAGGCAAAAGGAGTGAAGGTATTACTTAGATCAAGCTAGTTATCTGCCCTATTAGTAACATATTTCAAGAAGAAGAAATTCAAAATACAATAAGTCACAGATTCTTTACCAGCAACAGGAACACTTCTGACTCTTGAGCCCCCAAAATACACTGTCTAGTTAATTTTGGATTCTTTTTACATAATAAAATTTTAAAAAGATATACATTTGAATTCTAGGAAGTATTGCCCACACATCAAGGCATGGGATGATGGGGGAATTAAATACTTTACCCTGCAGGGGATGGTCTCAATTAAAATATCACAGAGGTGCAGGTGCCCATTTGGATCACTACATTTGTATCTTTGGGGTAAATACCCAGTAGTGCAATCTCTAGGTTATAGGGTAACTCTATTTTCAACTTTTTGAGGAATCTTCATACTGTTTTCCAGAGTGACTGCACCAGCTTTCATTCCCACCAACAGCGTAGGAGGGTTCCCCATTCCTCCATATCCTTGCCAACATCTGTAATTTCCTGACTTGTTAACTTTAGCCATTCTGACAGGTGTGAGGTGGTATCTCATTGTGGTTCTGATTTGTATTTCCCTGATGCCGAGTGATGTGGAGCATTTTTTCATGTGTCTGTTGGCCTTTTGTATGTCTTCTTTAGAGAAATATCTGTGTATGTCTTCTGACCATTTCTTGAGTGGATTATTTGTTTTTGAGTGTTACGTCTGATAAGTTCTTTATAGATTTTGAATACTAGCCCTTTATCTGATATGCGTTTGCAAATATCTTCTCCCATTCTGTCAGTTGTCTTTTGGTTTTGTCAACTGTTTCCTTTGCATGCAAAAGCTTTTCATCTTGATGAAGGTCCAATAGTTCAAGAACCCGAATGGATCAATAGATGAATGGATAAAGAAGAAATGGTATACATATACAATGGAATTTTACGTAGCAATCAAAAAACTGAAATCTTGCCATTTGCAATGACATGGATGGAACCAAAGGGTATTATGCTAAGCAAAATAAGTCAATCAGAGAAAGACAATTATCTTATAATCTCACTGATATGTGTAATTTAAGAAACAAAACAGAGGATCATAGGGGAAGAGAGGAAAAAATAAAACAAGTTGAAACCAGAGAGAGAGACAAACCATACGAGACTCTTAATCATAGGAAACAAACTGAGGGTTGATGGAAGGGAGGCAAATGGATAGATGGGGTAACTGGGTGATGGACATTAAGGAGGGCATGTGATGTAATGAGCACTGGGTATTATATAAGACTGATGAATCACAGGCTTGTACCTCTGCAACTAATAATATATATGTTAATTAATAGAATTTAAATTTTAAAATTATTTTAAAAATTAAAATAAATAAAATATCACAGGGGTCAATAAGTCTTCTGGTGAATGATTTATATGCAGTTAAAAAATTAGAATTTATTAGCTCAACTAAAATTTCATGAAGGTGAAAAGAAAAACAAAAAGAAAAATTCCTCAGCTTTACAATCCAGAGCAGATCCTAACAAAACATTGAATCTACAGGTCATAGAGAATGTGGTGTGACAACCAAGTAAGGCACCCATGGAGACAGAGCAGAACTGCAGTCCTGCACAGACAGACAATGAGGAATTAAAACTAGGTGCTTGTGGAGAACACAGAAGGAGGGCAGCCATCTTAACTAGACTTGAATACAAACAGAATTTAAGATTTTGCTTTTGAGATGCTGAAGAGCCCCAGTGTCATAACTGTCTTCAATCAGTAATAAGGACATTACTATAAGAAAAGACATCCTGGCTTAAGTTAGTATAGGACAAGAAGATGATCCAGAAACTGGCCAAGAAAAAGAAAAATGCAGATTTAATATTATAAAGGTTATTTTTTTAGCAACGTTAAATGAAGAGTCTTCCAGGGCCCTGAGGGATCAGCTCTGGTGAACCCCAACAAGTCTTATTTTTAGATAATTTTATGTTAGGTTTAACTATATTGCTAATGATATGTAGTTCTTTTGTGGTGTGTATTTGGACACACTTGTAACCCAGGTTAAAAGAAAATACTATGATATCATTTTTTAAAACTGTACATTGTCACTATTTTAACTTGCGATTCTTAGGTAACAAGCCAGGTTAATGCCACCCCTTTCAGAATGTTTTATAATAATAGAAGAAAGTGTTCTCCCCCCCCCTTTTTTTTTTACCACAATGTATTCAAGAAAGATTTCTTGAGATCTTAAATATGGATTTTTCTCCTGAAATTAATTAATAACAGTTATCAAAAATAGGTTCATGCCCTGAGTAAAAAGAAACAATTAGCTAGTTTAGGATAATTAATTCCTACATCTTGTATACTTTTGAGAGACTACTTATATATGCCAATATTCCTTTGGCTGTCTGCCAAATAATGAGCTGCTTTTTTTTTTCTTAAGGTTAGCCATATTATCAGAATACTCCAAGCACTGAGTTCTATATTAAACAGCATATGCTCTCCTAATTATTTTCAACTCAAAACATTTTTGTTTTACCTGCCCATAAATTGAACTTCAGAAAGTATTTGCTTGTTAATTTGCTTTATGATATATTGTTTTAGGTTGCCTTTTAAAATTCTTTTTAAGTCACCACTGTTTGGTAGGCACTTTAATTTTAAAAACTTGTTAATTAGTGCTATCACAGAAATTCTTGTGTATTATGCCATACTTATCAATATGTAAGGGCTGAGAAGTTATGGGAACCTGAAAGAGGTATTTTTGATATTCCACACACAGAATAGGAGAACACTGAGATTACAGAAGAGGTTCAGGATTGAGGGAAGAGAGTAGAAATGATACAAAATCTAACATATAAGGAAACTATTGTAAACTGGCTGATTTCTGCCCTACCACTTTCTCCTTGATATCTACCATTTTAACTGAACCCCATTTTATGTGCATATCATAAAGGTGCTATCTGGCCTGAGGCACAAAATTTTGACAGTTTTCTCTTAGTTATTAGAATTTGATTATGTGCATGATTGGGGTTGATTTCACCAGAAAAATGAAAGAAAACAGTGCATTCCATAATTAAATATTATTAAAAAGTTTTGGTAGAGGGAAATTTAGGTAAAGGCACAGGGAGGAAAGGTAAGCATTTTAACATGTTCATATTTATTTAAATTTCAAGATAAAACTAAATCATTGGTCAGTTTTAGTAAATCATTAACCCAAAGAAAACTTAATCTATTTATGTGGTCAACTTCTTTGAGGTCAGCAAAAGAAGTTATAATCCATGGAGGTAAGGGGTGAAAGAATCTTTCTGTATGTATTATGCTTCAGAGAATCATACACAGGTAAGAATCACACACAGGGACATGATAAGTCACCAAATCCATTATGCCACTTTGCTTTTACATACTTTAAATGGACCTATATTAAAATAAATCAAAAATTTTCAGAATGGCTGTGTAAGGAATTTGATAGAGTCTCTCTATATAGAAAAAAAAAAGACAAAACTGGAAAAAATATTTTTAAAAAAACATTGTTAGTCTCTGAAAATTGAAGAAAAGGTATATTAAAAAATTTGTAAGCATTTATTTGAGAAAATCCGCTGCACTTGAGTAAGAACAGTGGGAGTCTGCAGTATTTATAACAAGGCTTGCATATTCCCCCTCCTCAGCTTGATGTTACAGAAGTTCTATGTTAGACAGGTAGGAGGGCCTATGAGGACATACAGCTACCACACTCTCCCCTCAGAGCCAGGGTGTAGAAGTTCTACTCCAGACATGCCAGGGTAGCCTGTGAGAACAGGTAACTCCTATCTTCTTGATAAGTCCAACTTTGTGTTGTAGAGATTCTGTCCATGGTAGGTATGGCAGGCTATGGAAAGAGTCAGCAAAGTGTATTTGCCTGAGGGGCCTGATTTTATTTGCAGCATAGAATGGGAAAAATTATTCCCAGGAGGGGTGTCAAAAACCATAGAGATCACAGTAGCCACTACCCAGGGAAGGCAAACATCTCCATAGTAGGAAGAAAAACAGCTGACTAAACAGAAATTTAACAGGGAGACCTAGAGACAGAAGGATCCTGCTTAGATTATGCTCATGCCTGGTGGTATGGAAGACTGTGTACCTATATAAAATTATGCCCATGCAGGAACAACTGGAAGAGCCCCTAGACCCTTGCTGAAATGATGACAGATTTGTAAACACCTGAACTTTAAAAGTATATGCCAGGCACACAGAGACCCACGGGCAATGCATGGAAGCCTTACTGGCTCAGGGAGCTTAAGCACAACTTCTGACCAAATACTGGTGGCACACTAAACCGTGGTGACTTAGGAAACCAGACTTAAGTGTCTTTTGTTTTTGTTTTTTAAAGAAAAATCTGAGCAATGATATCAGAGACTGCTGCACTATGGAGAAAAGAGACTTCACAGAATTTATAAAAATAAGTTAAACATAACGTAACAAAGACAACCAGCTCTGGGGGATAAGGATCATAATCCAGAGCTGCTACAATATATCATATAAAATGTCTCAAAAATTATGAATTAGGCATATGAAAGTGTATAACCCATCTTGTAGAAAAACATGGCCAATAAAAATTGCTTTTGAAGGTGTCTAGATGTTGGACTTAGAAGACTAATACTTCAAATCAGTTATTATAAATATGTTCAAAACATTAAAAGACACTATTATTTAAAGAATGAAAGGACAGTGTAATAACAACGTAGCAATAAATAATACCAATAAAGAGATAAAAAGCATGAAAAAAGAAGCAAATAGAAATTTTTGAGTTGAAAGTAAATATCTGAAAAGTTGATGAGAGGGATTCAATAGTAGATTTGATCACAATGATCAGTGAACTTGAAGATAGATTAATAGAGGTATTCCAATGTAACATACAAAACCAAAAGAAATAAAATGAGCAAAGCCGCAGAGATCTGTGGGTCAAAACCAAACTAATATATGTATGATAGTTCTAAAATGAGAGGCAGGAAAGAGGCAGAAAAAATACTCAAGGAAATGATTAAAAACTTGCTGAATTAGATTAAAACACACACACACACGCACACACAAACACACACAAACAACCTTGAAGCTTAACAAAACTCCAGTAAGATAACAAGAAGTTTCACAGCTGGACACATCACAAACAGTTGAAAGATAAAGACAAAGAGAAAATTTTGAAACATTGAGACAAGGACTCATGCACAAGAGAACCCTAGTAAGATTAACAGCTGAGGGGCACCTGGGTGGCTCAGCCCTTAAGCATCTGCCTTCGGCTCAGGTTATGATCCCAGGGTCCTGGGATCGAGCCCCACATGGGGCTCCCTGCTTGGTGGGGAGCCTGCTTCTCCCTCTCCCACTACCCTTGCTTGTGTTCCCTCTCTCGCTGTACATGTCTGTCAAATAAATAAATCAAATCAAAAAAAAAAAAAAAAAGATTAACAGCTGAATTCTCATCAGAAACAACAGAGACCAGGAGGCAGGGGTCAGGATGACATTTGAAATGAAAGAAAACAAAACAAAAACAATTGTCAACCAAGAATATAGCAAAAATTAACTTTAAAAGTTTGTATCTTTTAATAATGAAGGCAAAATAATTACATAACCATTTAAACAAAGACAGAGAATTTGTTGTCAGCAGGCCTGCTTTACAAGAAATACTGAAGGATATTCTTCAGGTGGAATAAAAGTAAAACCAGACAGTAATTCAAATCCACATGATGAAACAAAGAGTGCCAGTAAATATAATTATAAGGGGAATTATAAAATCAATTATAATTATATATTTTGTTCTCCATTTTTCTAATGGGTTTTTAAATTGCAAAAAACAGTATCTGTAAAATTGTATTATTGAAAAAAAATTGTACTATTAAACTTAATATAAAGATGTAATTTATATGGCATTAACAGCACAAAGAAAGAAGGAGGAAATGAAGTTACATTTGAGCAAGGAATTGCCAAGTAGTCATTCAAATACACAAAAGAAAAATGTTTATTCAAATCTTTTGCTAATTTTTTAATTGGTCTCCTCATTGATTCACTCACTTGCCTTATCCATATTGGCCAGTTTATATTCCTGACACAAGCCAAGCTCCATCTTGCTTAATGGCTTTCACTTCCTGATACCACTGCCTGAGGAGACAGAAGATCTTCAGATTTTCAGAATTTCTCATGGGTGGCTAACTCACTTCATTCAAAAGTCGCACATTAAATCTCCCCTTTACCATTCTATCTAAAATAGTATTCCAAAGCCTCTTTCCCTTATTTTCTATCCCATTAGATACATATTTTAGAAATGGAGCAAATCAACCCTCGTAATTTCTATCAGGAGAAACATAGAAACCTGATACAGAACTTATCTTCCTAATAGTAAGTATTTGAATTTATTTTGATTCATTTATTACTAAGAAAATATGTGTCCATAATTTACTTACCACAATATTTGCTTTTTATTTCTCCTGCACAAATTGATACTTTATTCTTTAATCACCATAATGAGTTTGCTTTTCTCTTCCTGGTACGTTCTGTGTTCAATGAATAAATGGTATAATTTAGGATGTAGTGAGCATTTGAGATGATGATAACTCATTATCTGACAAGTACTAGCCAAATTGCTTGTGTTTCTTAGGGATTTCTGAGAGCTCCATCATGGAACTGCGACAGCCTACGTGAAGCCTGGAGTCCTATTTAGAGGTGTGCAGTTTAGCTTTGTGCTGTTCTTCTTCTTCTGTAATTCTTCTGTATAATCTTTTAAAAGTCAACGGCCCTGTGTTTCCTAACTTGAAATTAATTCCTGAAGAAGATAACACATGAATGTATGTGGTCTGGGTTTTGAAAATGTCTTCTATAGTATGGTAGGTGAAATTAAGAAACAAACAACAAATACCAATCAAAGTTTAACTTGAGCTGATAACTTAATGTTATTAAATAATTTGGTCAGCTGAAAAGGATTTAATAGTATTGCCTCTGCATTAAGCTCTGGTCAAAAAAGGGAGAAGTTATCATATGTACACAACCCCAATGTTTAAAGAACCTGAATAGAATAAAATACACTTAACCTTAAACCATACTTAATGAAACTTAATTTTCTTTTAGATGTTCAAAAGGCTCTTGAGAATTTCACAGGGCTTTGGGTTTATTACAGACATCAATTATCATTGCGCTGGTAAGTATGAAAGAGCTAACTAATAGGAAATTATGGTTAATAAGAAACAAGAAAGACTAATTCTTACTAGAACTTTAATTTTGCATAATTTTGAAAAGAAAGACTTCCAAAAGTTAATCAGTACAATGCATGGGAATACAGAGGAGGGTAGGAGTGTAAAACGGCAGTTCCTACCTGGTTTAAATGCAACTGAAAGATAAAGAAAACAAAAAAAGAAAAACAGAGAAAATTTGCCTTTCTATTACGTGAATGATTCTAAGCTGGGGGCAATTTTGCCTTCTTGGGGAGACTTGGTGGTATCTGGAAACATTTTTGTTCTCCCAACTTGAGAGTGCTTAAAAGGCAACCTCTCACAACAATTATGTGGCCCAAATGTTAATAGTTCTAAGGCTGAGAAAGCCTATACTAGGACATTCAAAATGCTTAAGAATAAAGTTAATGGTATATATTATATTTTATCTATCTGTAATTTTTCCAAATTCATAATCAATTCATTAAAGAAAAATTAAAGAATTAGAGTAAATGTGAAAAATTCTAGATCTTTGTTGGAAAAATACTCTAGTAATGACTGGCAGATATTCAAAAGTTAGATCCAAGTACAACTTTCTAAAGGTTAAATTCCTTTCAACTTCATTCAAATCAAGATGGGATTTTTGTTTTGAGAGATTACAAATTCTGTTCATCCTTTGACATGAATAATCTGTTAGAGAATACATAACAATTGCTGGTCAGAAATGTATCCCCTGTCAATTTTCCCTCTTCCTCTACCTCTGCTCATTTTACTCCAGCTTGATAGAAATAAAGTAGACACAAACAGGTTGTGTATGTGGAAGGGAAAAAGAGCTGGAAAGAAACTGAAAAGCTAATCCACTATGCTAGATGCCAGTCTATACCAAAGGTAGTGTGTCAGAACTCTAAGTGAGAATGGGACACACAACATTACAAATGTTGACAGTGCTGGCTCCTGTGACAGTTTTTGATACAGTTAGTTTCAGTGACTATACTCTCAAATTTTGAAAGCAATTTTGAACTTCATCCCAAAGCTTTTATGTTTTGAATTAAAATAGGTATTTTCATTTCCAAATTAGTGTTTTCCAAAAAGTTCGGCAACTATTTCAATCTACCTCTCATTTTCTTGGGCTAGATCCACTGTCTTGGGCTATAAAGTGAAGTATTAATAATTAACAATCTTAAAGTTATTAGATTCAAAATAGATGTCGTATATATTTTCTTCAAATTCCAGCATCTCTTTTCCCATTCTCACTTTCTCTCACTTGACAACTTAGGTATCTCTCTACTTTACATCTTACTTAGAAGGTAACAGATATTCTAAACTCAACATGTTTGAAATTGAACTTCTGATATTTCCTCTAAATTTATTCTACCCACAGCCTTTCCAGTGCACTTGATCACAACAACTCTTTTGTTTCTCATGCTGAAATCTTGGGAAGGCAATTCACTTCTTTCTTGTTCACCTCCCAAATCTAATCTGTCAGGGAATGTTGTTTGTTTTACCCTCAAAATACTTCTAGTATTTGATATCTATAATTGTTATGGGTTGAACTGTATCCCCCCAAAAAGGCATATCAAAGTCCTAACCCTTAGCGTCTCAGAATATGACCTTATATGGAAATAGGGTCTTTCTAGAGATAATCAAGTTAAATTGAGATCATTCATGTGGACTCTAAACAATATGACTGGTGACCTTATAAAAAGGGAAAATTAGGAGATAGAGATAAATACATACAGACAGGGACAGTCATATGAAGATGGAGGATCAAGTGATATATCGACAAGCCAAGGAATACCAAAGATTGCAGGCAATCCATCAGAAACTGGAAAAGGCAAGGAAAAATATTTCCCCTATAGGTTTCAGAGGCAGCACTGTCCTGCCAACACCTTGATTTCATACTTGTAACCTCCAGAACTGAGACAATAAATTTCTGTTGTAAAAAGCCATCCAATTTGTGGTACCTTATTATGGCAGCCCTAGAAACGTGATACAGCACCACCATAATCTCTCATTTGAATGATTGCTCTAACCTCTTAACTAGTCTCTCTGCTTCCATTCTTGTACTACTGCAGAATGATCTAAAATCAGATTACATTTTCTTCCATTCAAAACCCCAAAGCAAACATTATTACAATGTTCTAAAAGCAATAATATTACTCACAATCTTTCCGACATCATCACATTGTTCTTTCTCACTCCTCTGTTCCAGCCACCCTGGCCTCAGTGCTGGACTCAGGGTGACAAACTGTCCTGGTTTGCCAGGGTTGAGTACACAGAACATTCAATGGTAACTCAAAATAATCAAAAGCAAATGGGGAAAGTAGGTCACCTTACTGTAGTTCATTGAATAGGCTAGACATCTTCTGCAATAAGATCTTTGATCTAGAACTTCGCTCTGGCTGGAATCAAAGTTTAAAGAAGATACCTAGATAGCCACTTTAATAACCACTTCACCTATTTGAAGGCTTTGGTCAAATTTCACCTTCTTATGACATCTATACTGTTCATCCTATTAAATTGTGCTCCTCCTTCCTATACTCCCGACCCTCCTACCCTACTCTAAGTTTTCTTTTTTCTATCATACAAATCACCTTCTAATAAATCATATATAACCTAATATATCCTACGTATTACTTATTTATTATCCTATATATATCCTATATATTACTTATTAATTATCCTATATTACTTATTTATTATATATTATTAACTTATTTATTATAGCTAACAAATCCATAAACTCAGCTGTGTATTGATAGTGATACAGTATTTTACAGCAGAGACTTTTTTTTTTTTTAAGAGAGAGTGTGAGTGAGCTGGGGAAGGGCAGAGGAAGAAGGGGAGAGAGAGAATCTTAGGAAGGCTCCACACTCAGCACAAAGCCTGATGGAGAGCTCAATTTCACAACCCTGAGATCATGACCTGAGCTGAAATCAACTCACCTGCTTTACCTACTGAGCGACCTAGGCACCCCTACAGCAGGGATTATTTCTTATTTACACTCTCTCCCTTTATTTTTGGATTAAAAATTATCAGCTTAAGAGCATTTCCTCTATTCCTATGAAGAACATGATGCTTTCTTTCATTTTCCTATATACTCTTTATATCAAAATTAATTTTTTCTGTTTTCCATACACACTTACACACAGAGACTTACACTCATATTTGCCTAGTATCATCATAAAGTGGTTTAAGACCTCTACATGCATTATCCATTCACTGAATACTTGTATTTTGGGCTGAGTGCAAGGACAGGTCTTGGGGATTAAAAGATGAATATGGCATAACCCCTGATCTCATCAGTAGGTGTGCTTACAAATAAATAGAAGTTTAGTGTATTAAATCTTTTAAGGATTAACTAAATTTTAAAAGATATGGTCATAAGAAAACAGTGTCCCAACCCAAAGAAATGTCTTCCTAGTAGATATTTGTAGGTTAGGAGTTGATTTTAAGGATTTTTAAAATTAAAAGTAAACTAATAATACTTAGTATATAGTACAGGTTAGGAACCCACAGTCTGGAGTCAAGACTGTGTTGTTTAAAACCAAATTCCTCTATTAACTCTGTGAATTCAGATCTGTAAAAGTTCTTTAAGCTTCTGCCTTATTATCTGTGAAATGAAGCCAATAACTGTATAACTCTTTCTGCCTCATAGTATGTGGCATAGTGTTGAACACATAGTAACTGTTCAGTAAATACTATTACTCATTATATAAATATGCAAATTGCTAATTTTATATTATTTTAATATTTCAGTCTTATTAAAATATTCTGAATGCCTTTACCTGGGCTTTATTATATTTCAGGACCAGGAAAGAATTAAAAGATACACAAATGTAAAGCATGCCTGGATTTGGGAATAAATTCATATATTTTTGGTGTGTGTGCAAGAAGGGCTGATTAAGTTTGGAGACAGCATTTGTAAATGTAGTGATATGTCCTAAGGACCCAAATAAAAATCTTTGTGATATCGCAAAGTCTGTTAAAAACATGCGTGCCACAACTGCTTTTTCTAGCTGAGTGCATTAAAGAGATTAAGTTGCTACATATCTCTGATTTGAGTATACAAGTGTCCTTTTTTTTTAAAGATTTTATTTATTTATTTGAGAGACAGAGAGAGAGAGAACAAGTGGAGCAGGAGGAGGGGCAGAGGGAGAGGGAGAAGTAGACTCCACACTGAGCAGGGAGCCAGACATGTGGCCCCTGTAGGGCTCAATCCCAGGACCCTGAGATCACGACCTGAGCCAAAATCAAGCATCTGAGGTTTAACTGACTGAGCCACCCAGGCACCCCAAAAAGCATTTTTTATATCTGTATAAGAACTAACCAAATAGAGAAATACTCAACTTTTTTTCCCAAAATATTTCAAATGTTGTCTGGACAAAAGTCCTTGTGTAATTAGTGAAAGAGTTCATTGTTTTCTCCAGGCTAAGTTTTAACTTTTTTGATATTACATGAGTTATATTATAAATATAAAAATAAATATGAAAGCAAAATGTAATTCCAACTTTCTTCTATTTCTTTATAATTTCTACTTTTAGCTTACTCTTTTTTGATAATTTGGCAATTAATAAAATATTAGCTACTGAAGGAAAGCACATTATATTTTAAATATGTAATTATGTATATAGTAAAACAGACATTAAGTCAGCAATTTTATGCATTGTTTTTTCCACTGAATACATTTATAACTTGTATAAAGCCATTTTCCCTAAAATACAAGTAGTAACTACTACAACATGCTTAATAGTCTAGAAACTTGAGAACATTCCTCCTAGCATAAAACAATAATAAAAGTATCCCCACCTAAACTGCTTCTATATAAATGTAATAATATTAAACAGCACCAAGTGGTATCTTTAAATGTATCTACCCCACTGGGTATTTGTAGTGTTTAATGTTTCTTAGAAATACCAAGGCATGTGAAATGTGGCCACCATTTCTTTTGGCACATACACTTCATCCATTTCAAAATTCAAAAAGAGAAATATCTTGTTCATGATGTAGATTAGGATCAGAGAATTTTTAAAGCAGATTTATTAAAGAATAAAATTTAGGGAAACCATTCCCCCATTTACCATTCCCCCATTTAATTCACTCATTTAATTCATGCTTATCTATGAAGTAGCATAAGTATTCTTGATAATGGAAATTCAGTGATAAACAAGAGAAATAAGATTGTAGAATTTGTAGGACAGTGCGGGGCAAGCTCTTTTAGAATTTGTAGGACAGTGTGGGAGGCAAGCAATATACCTGTATTAAGTAAATAATCAGTAGTAAGCAGTAAGTGCTAAAAAAATAAAATTGTAACAACGTATCGTGATTGAGGGTACCAAAGGCATAGGGTTGGGAGATCTATTAGGTAAGTAGGTACTGATGGAATATTTCTTTAAAATGGTGATCAACGAGCTAAATCATGAACACTGAGAAAGAGTGTGCCATGGTAAAATATGGAAAAAGCACTGGCAGAGTTGAATGATTCAGAAAAGGGGACCATCCTGGATTTACTGAAGAAACGAGAAAAACAGACCACTATGACAAAGACATAATGTGCAAGGGGAAAAGTATGAGAAGGTGCTGGAGAGTAGGTTAAGGATAGATAATAAGGAGCCATGTAGACCAGGGTAAGCTCTTTTGGCTTCATCAGAAAAAACCACTTCTGCTGTCCCACTGGTGTAACCTGTCCTGTCTGAGGAGTAGTGCTGCAGATCTAGAGAGACTAGGACAACACAGACTTCAATTAAGGGATGCATATTTTTTACATAGTATATTAATAATTTGTGGCATCGTATATTAATAATTCCTTCAATTTGTACTTTAAGAATAAATATAATCTTCTATAAAACATCTTTTGGTGGTAACGATATTGGAATATTTACCACATGGACTCTGAAGTTGGTTGAATAAAGTCCTCCCCCAAAATTCTTATTCCATCAGAACCACTTAATGTAACTGTTATTTGGAAATGGGGTTTTTGCAGATATAATTAGTTACATTAATATGGTGTCATACTGGATTAGAGTAGGCCCTAAATCCAGTGACTGTTGTCCTTATAAGAAGAGGAGATGATACATAGAGACACACATAAGGAAGAGCACCATATAAAGATGGAGTCAGAGATTGGAGCTACAAGCCAAAGAATGTCAAGGTAGCCACCCAAAACTAAAAAGAGGCAAGGAAGGATTTTCCCAGACAGCCATCTGAGGGAGTGTTGCCCCATTGGCAGCTTGATTTCAGTTGTCTATCTTTCAGAATTATGAGAGACTAACTTTATACAGTTTTAAGCTACCAAGTTTATCGTATTTTTTAATAGTAGCCCTAGGAAACTAGTACAGACCATACAGCCAAGATTCTACCTGCAGTGCATATCACCAGGCATCTCTCTATATACCTTGTGGGCTCAAATAATGGGAGGCACCAAAGGGAGATGAGAGAATGGGCAGCAAGAACTTGGGGTATTTTCCCTTGCTTTCTTCCTTCTATTCTTGTTCTGACAATAACTTCATCCCTCTATACACCCAAACTCCTCTCTGGCAGCCTGTCTTCCTATTCTAGCTCTCACTGGCTCTGGTGATGACATATGCCTTTCCTTGCCCATTTAGGCCTGAGGTGATAAAGGCTACCCTTAGGTGTTTGTTTCTAGATGCCTCAATATGTCAAGTTTCCTCCTTGTCTTTCTTTGCTGTATTTCTCACTATATGTTCATTTATTATCTATTCACCATAATAAGAATATATTTTCCATTAGACCTGAATCTTGTCTGATCATTTCTGTATTCCCAGCACCCGAACAGTACCTGGTACATAACAGAAGCTCAAAATAATTGTTGAATGAAAAAAGACGACTGAATAAAAAAGAAACCCAAAATGTCACAAATGAACTTAAAAAGTAATTCGACAACAAAATTATCTCTGCTTTATAGATTATGTATACATACACATTTATGGATTATACATGTACATATACAAGTTACCTTGATGCTTTTGTAAACTGACTAAAAATATTGTTATTTTTGCACATAATAAAATTTTTCACATAGTAAGAGAAAACTGTTACATTAAACTTAATATACTAGACCCAATTCAGTGTTCTTTCTGATAACTGGGGTATGTCTGCACTAGATGGGTCAATATCTGTGAATGCTCTCCAGTAACTATACTTAGTAAGTGTTCCAATGTATACTCAAATTTACAGAATCCTAGTGATATTATTTAAGTTAAAATGGATTTCTTGTTGGTAGAATCTTGATTATAATGTCCATTTAATAAATGCCACAACACAGCTTATTTCAGTATTGCTAACAAACTACACAATTAAAGCACAGTGAATGCTGAAATTTCAGCAATTTTATGCTTTTAAATAGCACTACAACAAAAATGCTATGATAATAAAATAGAATTTATGTAAAGTAACACATGGACTATTTGGTTATATTTGACTCCTTAATGTATTCCAAAGGCATCTATTGCCTCGGGGAGAGACGATATTTGAATAGAAGGAAAGTAATAATCTAGAGAAGAGCAAACAACAGGGGAAATTCCATTTAGGGCTGAGGATAATGATCAGATGATACTATAACCCCAACCATCTAAAAGAGAGATAATTTAAGGAAGGAAAAGAAACATAATTGGTCAAGGGTAAATAGCAGTGCATATCCAAGGGCTAGCAATGAGATGCACATATTTGAAAAGAATACTAGAAGGTTTAAAACAAGGGACGCAAAGAAGTCATAATAATGGAGATGTTGCTAGTTGAAGGGTTTGATGAGATATATCACTTCGCATTATCAAGGACAGCATGAATCACTCTTTCTTAAAAGGTGTCAAAAGAAAAGGAAAAATAAGAGTTTAAAAGGGACATTTTCTAAAACATGATAAATATGTAGGAGATATGCATATTTGAGAACAGTAATGCCATCAGTCCTCCAAGAGATTCATATTGTTAAAGGGTACCAGAAAAAAACACACATGAAAAAATGAAGATAGTATCTGTGAGGTATATAAAATGGCATAGAGGTTTACTTAGATGCTTGGGTTTAAGAAGTGTAATGACATGGATAAAAGGAATGGTATAATAAAATGCAGAAATGAAATGGCATAAAGAGATGCATAATTGGACAAATGTAATGATATGCAAAGGAGAAAGATGTAATATGATACACATTTTTAAGGAGTGTAATGAGATGCATAAATAGAAAGGTGTAATGAGATGTGCATGTTTAAGTAACATAATGAGAAATATAGGTTATAATAACATACATGAAAGTAATTTAGTAATGAGATATACAAGGGAAAGGCTCTAATGAAATCCACAAATGGAGAATATGTAAAGATGCTTAAAAGAGATGTAATGAGATGCACATATTTGAAAGTTATAATGAGATGCTTTAATGGAAGCATGTAATGAAATGTATATGTTTGAAAGGTATAATGAGACACATTAAAAGGGAAGAATGTAAAGCAATTCTCTACTCCTATGGAGAATAATGCTTCCTGAAAGCTTTGAAGAGCCATCATCCTAAGGGATTTCTGTATTTTTACTTCAGTGTAAATTAAGACTCCAGCAGCAGCTTCAAGATTACCACATCAAATAGCGTTTCCCCTGGGTCCATGTTATTTTTGGTTATATGGTTTAAAACACTGCCCATGCTTGGGGCCAAATTCCAAAGAACAATTTAGAACCGATGCTGCTTATTAGACAAGAACACAGAGGAGGAAAAATATAAAGAAAATTTTAAAAATCAACAGCTATTGAGTCTTCATCTGATAATGGAGCCATGCAAGAAATACTTGCATAATTAAATGTTTCAATAATCTTATAAGGCAGATTTTATTTTCCTTCTTGACAACTTAGAAAAGTGAACTTAGAAGTTGAACCTGTTGCTCAAGGTCATATGACTAGTAAGTGTTGGATCCAGAACTTGAAAATAGGTCTGCCTAGCTCTAAAGTCCATCTCCATTTGTATTTTTATTCTCTCACTCTCTCCCCACTCTCTCTCTCTCTTCCTTCCTCTCTGTAATTCTTTCTTTTCCCCTCCCTCTCTCTACTTTTGTTTTGTTTTATTTTGATGGGTGATTATTGCTAATTATGGTTGAAATCTCCAAAGATGCCTTATTAACACTGCCAGTCATGAATATCACATGTTTACATAAGCTAATAGCTTTGCTAAAAGACAATAAGGGATAACAGAGTAACCATCCTTTTATTTGGAGGTATCAGATAAATTATTAATCCCATATGTTTACTGAACAAGTTTGTACTATATTTTGCTCTATACAATAACTATTTGATGATGTATTGATTAGAAAATTTGGAGAAACAAGTTCTTAGAACCAGACCAATAATTTTGAAAAGTAATTTTGGAACTTATTTTGGCTATAAAGTAGAGCAGATGAGACACTGTTCACTGACACTTAAAAAAAAAAATCTGTGTAAATTTACCCAAGTTTCATAGCCTCTCTTAAAATTTGGTTTCCTTACCTATAAAATAGGGATGATAGAATTTATCTTTTTCAAATCTTATTATAGTAAAATAAAATATATTAAAATATCTAGATCATTCTATAGAGTATAGTAAGTGATGAATAAGTGTTAGTTCCTTCATTATCAACTTTTAATGAAGTTTGAATAAGTAATTATTCAATAATCCTGGGCTTTAAATTTCTTTGCATTTAATTGGTGATAGTTTATGTCAATAGACTAATGAGGGGAAAACAAAAAGTAGAAAATGTTATAAGATAATGCTCTCCATGATGGTTATGGGCAGTAATTTATTTTTGGATTAATTGCTTACAGAATGAAAAGACATTACTTAGAAGAGAAAATGATTTTTTATGAAATATGAGTACCACAATTATTTCCCCTTTTATTGACAGAACTCAAATTAAACTAAGGACAAGGCAAATTTGTGACCCTTCACCCTCACACTAATAACTTTTCATAACCTTAATCAATCAGCCTAATATAGCAATTATCATCTCAACCATAGTCCCACTGGAGTCCATGATTATTTTAGGATAATACTTATTGTTCAATTAAGACGCTATGAAAAGAGGTCAAATATTGGTCACTTTTACTCATTAACATTAAGTTTTATCCAGGGTATTTTTCTACACAATTGAGGACCACATTAGTAATTAATTGTGAGAAAGTCATTCACCATACAAGGAAAAGCTGACAAGCTAGCTGGTATCCAAGAACTGAAATCTAAGAGTGTATTTTAGCACACATATTCTATTTAAGCACACCAAAACAGTAACAGTTGTTTAGCTGGGCCAGTATAAAGATGAACAAAAAGTGATTTCAAAAATTTCACAGAGTCAGCTTTTTTTGAATTTGCAAAACAGACAAAGCTATCTTCTATTCACCTCCCAAAAGTGTGGCCAAATGACTCAGAACATAGATGATAGGTTTTATTCTTCATTCATCAGTGTGACGATTTGAAGATTACTTCCTTTCCTCAGGAACAAGAGGAGTTCTGTGTTTAAGTGTGCAGGATGTGAAGTTAAGTTGCTTTGGTTCAAATCTCATCTATTTGCCAAATGTTCAACTCTGGGCAAATTTCTTACTCATTCTAAGTCTTATTTTCCTGTTGCCTACTTCATATGTTTTCTATAAGGGTTAAGTAAGAAAATATGTAACAGTGTCAAGCACATAATAAACTCAGAGTTCTGATGAGAGCATGTCCATCTCATATTAGTAGTGCAATGAGAAACAGTGGTTTTAGGTTCCCTATGGTTCTGTACCATAATAGGTTAGGACTCACTTAAAGAATAGGTCATATTCTGTTTAATTTGGTAGCAGAGGCCTAGACTGTGTCTTTTGTTCCACTTGTGAAATGAGTATAATTATTTGCCACCAAATTATACCACTTTAATGGAACAAAGGACAGTTGGAGTTTCCTTTTCTAAAGGTGGTTTTGTTGTAACCAATAAGAGATATAGAGAGCTAGAGAGCTAGAAAGAGTGTAGCTCCCAGCCACACACCAAAATAAATAAATAAATAAAGCCAGACAAAGTGAAAGATTGCATTTTTCTTTGATTTAACATAGAGCTGGCATCACAGGGTAACCACTTACTCCAAAAACCTATAGGGAGAAATGAGACATGAGAACTTGTTTTCCTGGAGCTGATACAACAGAAAACTGGTCAGAACAATTTAGCTGGAATAGTTAAGAAAGTGTAGGAGGCAAAATATAGACTGTCAAGAGAGTGTGAAGCCCAGGTGGGCAAAAATATATCATTTTTTTTTCCTCCAAGGTTCTGCTCACAAAAATTATTAAGAAGAGTTCTGAGAAAGCATTGCTCATAGTTCAGGCCTGGGGAAGGGAGGCAGGGGCTACTGTAGTAGGGCACAAAACTCCACTTGGATCCTCCTGCCTTAGCTCTTCTATGAAACAAAAATCTTAACTTTGTGGTGGTTGTGGTGAGAGAAGAAATACTGGTTATCTTAGGGCACTGGTAAAAACCCACTGCATCTGGAAGAAAATAGAAAAATATCTCTACTACTAGGAATTATACTATACTTTAGTTAATAAACTTATTTTCCCATGAGTGTATGGGTCATCAACTCTGAAACATATACATTATATAAACATATATATATATTTAAAAATATGTAATATATAGAAATTAAACAACTAAGTAAATGAGTAATAGTGGGAACTAGGGTGTCTTTGTTGGATGTAGGAGTTTGACATAATCAAAAAGAGTAGGTTACAGTGATACATGAAGTAATGGATTAAAGCTGGGGACATCAATATAAACTCATGCTTGTCTTAATATATATGTATGTGATTAATACGGGAACATTTACAGATATGTGTATATATATATATGGGTTAGTATATCCATATATATTTCCTTAATCTCTGAGCTGAGAAGCCCAGAAGCAATAATAACCCAGGATCACAGAGCATACCTAACACTCAGATTTTATTTCTAAGACAATTTTCTGATAAAAGGAACCAAGACTCTTTGTAGAAATGGCTATTTCTAGTATGAAGCAACATGAGCCTGAAGTAATAGTTTAGTACCAAACTAAAAGAGTACTTAAAAGCTACAATAACAGGGATATACCAAAGGGACACAGGAGCCAAATGTAAGAGCTCCAAATAGCAATGTTGGAAAATTTAAACAAAATAAAGTAATTTGGGGTTATAATCTGAGCATAAAATAAATATCTCCAACTCCATACTGCTATAAATAATGATGGAATAAATAGATAAATAGATAAATGAGGAATAATTCCTAAAAGAGGAATAGACAAATGGGATAAATGAGGACTAGACAAATATTTCATGCAGAATTGAGAATACATATGTATATTATTCCCCCTCAGAAGGTTTGGCCTAAGTACCCAAATACTGAAATGATGGCACACAGACATAGAGAAGGGACAAAAAAGATTAACTTTATAGAGGAGAAACTTGACAAACCCTTCCTCCATCTGTTGATCAAGGTTAACATCAACAGTGATAATTCATGTTGATAGTATGTACTCTTGATATGATGTGATGAGAATGGCAATTTACCTCTGCAGCATATACCCCAAACCCAATAACTTCAGTCTAATAATGAGAAAGAGATCCCAACTAATAGATATTCTACAAAACATCTAGCTAGTACTCTTCAAAAACGTCAAGATCATTAAAAACAAGAAAAGTCTGAGAAACTGTCACAGCAAGAATAGCTAAGAAAACATTAAAATTAAATGTAATGTGGCGATCATGGAACAGAATAAGGACAGTGGATTAAAACTAAAAAAAATCTGAATAATTTATGGCCTATAGTTAAAAATGTATCAATATGGGTTCACAGTAATTGTGAAAAATGTACAGTATTAATGTAAGATGTTAATAATAGGAGTAAATAAGTGTGAGAGTACATGGGAATTCTCAATTATCTCTGAAATTTTTCTATAAATCTACAACTATTCTAAAATTTTTAAATGAAAACATAGTTATATACAAACATTTAAAAAATGAATGAAAAATAAAGGCTTTCTCAGACAAAAACAGAAAAGTCACTGCCAAAATATCTAAATTAAACAAAATGTGGAAGAAATTTTTTTTTTTTTAATAATTTTTTTAGGGGAGGCATACACTCACACAAGCATGCAGGGAGGAGGAGAGGGAGAGAGAGAATCTTAAGTAGACTCTATGGGGCTCAATCTCATAACCCTGAGATCATGACCAAGTCAAAATCAAGAGTCAGATACTTAACTGACTGAGCCACCCAAGTGCACTGAAAGAAAACTTTCAAACAGAAGGAACATGACAAAAAAAAACCTGAATCGACATAAATAAATGAATTATGCTGCAAATGGAATAAAGTAAATAAAGTTCATTTATTTCTTAGTTTTCATTTCTCTAAAAGGTACCTATATATAGCAAAAATAGCAATGTAATATATGTTTACAGCATATGTAAAAATAAAAAGTGTTACACCCATAGCACAAGATTGAGAGGAGAAATTAGAAATCTATGTTTTAAGTTTATTATACTACATGTGAAGCACTATCGTGTTATTTGAAGACACACTCTGTTTAATAAAAGTGTTTATTTTAGACATTAGGGCAACCAGAAGGATTGGGGGATCTCCTTCCAAAAGGAAAGTGGGGAGGCAGGGAATAAATGAACAGAGACACAAAACTCCGCAATAAAATATTAGCAGGAATACCTAGGTGGCGCAGTTGGTTAAGCATCTGACCCTTGGTTTCAGCTCAGGTCATGATCTCAGGGATCATGCCCTTGGGATCAAGCCCCAAGTCAGACTCAGGCTCTGTGCTCAGTGTGGAGTCTGCTTGAGATTCTCTCTCTCTTGCCCTGCCTCTCCCATTTATGCGCTCTCTCTCTAAACTAAATAAATAAAATCTTTAAAAAGCACATAAAATAAAATACTAACAAAACAAATTTAGCAATATATAAAAAGAATAATATAGCTATACCAAGTGGAGATTAACCGAAGAATGCATGGCTGGTTCAACATGTGAAAATGAATTAAATAGATCCCAGGACTCTGGGATCACGCCCTGAGCCAAAGCCAGACGCTTAATGACTGAGCCACCCAGGCGCCCCAGTAATTTAACCTATATCTTTTTTAAGTAATCTCTACATCCAATGTGGAGCTCAAACTCACAACCCCAAGATCAAGAGTCACATGCTCTACCGTCTGAGCCAGCTAGGTGCCTCAACAGTTCTATAGAAAAAAAAACAAAAACAAAAACAAAAACAAAAACAAAAAACAAAACAAACAAAAACCCACATATAATTATCTCAATTAATGCAAAAAGTACTCGAAGAAATTTAACATGCATGGATGATTTAAACTCTCAGCAAACTCTTAATACACAAGAACTTACTTAACCCAGTAATGGACATATAAAAAATACATTAAAAAAAAAACCTAGAGATAATATGACACTTAATGATGAATTACTGAATTATTTTCCCCCAAGCTCAAAAACAGGCAAGATCCTCTCTTATTACTCCTTACTCCTATTCAACATGTACTAGAAGTCCTAGGTAGTGCAATAAAACAAGAAAATTAAATAAGACATACAGATTAGAAAGCAAGAATTAAAAACCGTACCTATTTATAGTCCATGACTGTCTACATAGAAAATTCCAAAGAATTTACCAAACAAAACAAAACAAAAACCTTCTATAACTAATAATTGACTTTTAGCAAAGGTACAACACAAGGTCAATGTAGAAAAATCAATTACATTTATATAAATTAGCAATGCTCAATTAAAATTTGAAATAAAATACCATCTATAGTAACATCACAAAAACAATTAAAAATTTAGGTATAATCTAAAATATGTGCAGGATTTGTGTGTTGAAAACTGGAAAGTACTAATGAAATCAATAAAAGAAAATCTAAATAAGGAGAGAGAAATACTGTGCTCGTGTATTGGAAAACTTGGTATTGTTAAGATGTCATTTCTCCACAAATAGATTCAGAGATTCGATTCCATCTCAATCAAAATCCCAGCAGGAATCTTCATTAATATAGATAAGCTGATTCTAGCATTTGTATTAAAAAGTAAGTAAACTAGAAAAGTCAACACAAATTTGAGAAAGAAGAACAAAGTTTGAAGAGAATCAGGAAATTAGTATTTTTTTCAAATTATCTATCTTAAGATATTTATCAGTTAAAAGGGGACAGATGATAGTTTTAATGTGGAAAAACCCAGTGGACTTCACTTTAACCAAGTTATCAGGTAAATTTCACCTGAGATATACCATATTAAGAATGCGGATAGCCTGGCAAACTCACATCACTTTTTATTACTTTTGTCCCAAATACGTAATCTCAATCTAATCATGAGAAAATATGAGATCACCCAAATTGGAAGACATTCAGCAAAATAAGTAACCAAAATTCTTGAAAGTGTTAAATCATGAAAGATAAGGAGAGACTAAGGAACTACTACACATCAGAGGACACTAAGGTAAGACATGACAGCTAAATGCAGTGTGGGATCCTGGAAGAGAAAAAAAGGACGTCAGTGAAAAAATTTGTGAAATCTGAATAATGTCTGTAGTTCAGTTAATACCAATGTTAAATTTTACATTTTGACAAGTGTCCCATAATAATGTTAGATGTTAACATTAGGGAAAACTAAGTGATATGTTTACCAGAAATTAACTTTCTCTAAGTCTAAAATTATTTCAAAATGGGAAGTAAAAAAAAAAAAAGAAGAAGAAGAAAGAAAAAAGAAAAAACATAAATTTTAAGAAATGAGTGTGTTAATCGTTACTTATGAACATTTATGAAGCAAACATCTTAAAATCTACTTGGATTAAGAACAGTATAGAGAATAAAGGACATAGTTTTTGCATTTATATGACATGATTACAATGATACAAACAGATTTTTGAGTAAATAGCCTGTATTGCTGTATGTAATATTTTGGTCAAATATAACTTATTTTTAAACATTTTACTTTTTTAGGACTTTTTCTTCACCACTAATTAAGGTAGAAAAGACACAAGAGCAGTAAAAATGTTTCAGGGATTTTATAGTAAGGATAGTGAAAATGCCCATCATCTAAAATGGAGAGAGAAAGATGATGATGAAAAGGACAGTTGCAAGATGCAGGAAATAGAACGCAGGTGTATCATTTTAGTATTATAGAAATGGAGGGATAAAAAAGTCACGGAGGCTACCATTCATCAGTGGTTTATTAATTACACCTGATTTCATTCCTCCTTTGATCAGTTACGGATCTTTCAGTAAATTTTTGTTTCTTTACGTTTCTCCAACTTTAACAACTCAAAAAACTTGTGAAATTTAATATGACAATTTTTGAGTACACAATTCTACACCAAAATTAATTGTCCCTCAATCAGAACTACTTTTTTAGTTGCAAGTTTAAGAGATTCAACTCAAACTGAATTAAGCAAAAATGAACTGATTTATTCAAGTAGATTAAAAAATCCAGACAAAAGAATTATCTCTAACTCTGCTAAATCTAAATCTCAGACTATCACTAGGGTACCTCTTTGTCTCCAACTCTTGCTCTAAGTCTGTTTTCCTCTGTGTGGGCTGCATCAAGTGGGCTTTTTTCACACGGTAGAAACACTGATTTCCAGCAGCTTAACTATTTTGCTCCTTTTTGATGGAAATTTCCAGATGATAAACGCCTTTTCTTTTTATGCTTCTCAAAAGAGCTAGGAAATTATGGCCTGTTGTGGCATGTGTTCTGAACCTATTCCACACCTAGTGAATTGGAAGGTCCTAATTGATAAGATGTGTTACTTCTTGCTCTGGGGCAGGATGCAGGATTTTACCCAGCCAAATCACATGGACAAAGCAAGATTCCTATAAAGAGTTGTGATATCTTAAAGGAAAGAAAGTTGGATAAAACCCCAAATATATCCATTGTGGTTATTACTATTTTTTTTATTAGGACTGTGATTATCATCATCTTTATTTCCCCTAGGAATGTATACCCTCAGAAACAAATTGATTCCTATAATTTTTGCCTTAGTACAAACTTCTTCTTTTAGTTGGTTCTTTTATCTCCTGTTTAAATATCACAAAATGAGAGGCGAATGTATATAAAATACAAGGGGAAAAAAATTACACCATAATTAAAACATGCAAAATAAAATACAGCATTTTTCAAACATTTAAAGACATCCACATACAAAACAGACAACATAATTTATGGAGAATATAAATGCTCAAAAACCTGTATTTCACACCTTAAGAAAAATGATGTGCAAGTTGTTCTTTGCACTATTAGAGCTGAAATATATGCACATTGTTTTTCAAATTTCATTTTCCATGTGAATGGTTTTCTTTTCTGAGCATGGTAATTAGTTGAATATATTTCTCCTTAGAATATGAAATAGAAAACAAGTAAACAATCCACGCACATCTTTTGTTTTATGTTAAAGAATATTGTACTAAAGAATGAGGGAGGTGGTTAAATAAACATTATTAATGCTTATGCATCTAATCTACCTACTCTTATATTCTGGCTGCCTTTATTTCTTTTTCTCTACAAAAATCATGTTTCTGTGAATTTAAATGTAGTTAACTTTGTGCAATTACTTTTGCAAAGAAACACTATTACTTTTACATTTTACCTAAAATGGAAACAATAGAAAATTAAACTTGGTGCCTGTGCAGAACCATATCACTTTATTTTTTATTGAAGCCCTATTTTTATATTGGGGAAGATGCAAATTATAATAGTTAAGTATAATTAAATTACATTAATCCAATCCTTATCAGAAAGTGTAAAAAAGAATTTTAAAAATAGTTTGACTCAACTTAGAAATACAGACTTGCTTAATGTAAAAAAACTGCAGATTATGTACCCCCAAATTAGAAATATGACTGTTTCTGCTTACAATATTATTTTCATTTTTTCAAAGATAAATTAACATTAATCTTCTAAAAAGTTAATACCATACTTATGATAGCTCTCTTTTCATTCTTCCCACCTTTTTCTTGTAATTTCCTATAAAACTAATTTCAATTATTCAGACATCATTCCATGGGTCATTTTAAGACCCAGGGCCAGTTCTGAGAGGCATAATGACAGATAATAGCTCTTTTTTTTTTTTTTGAATTTTCACTATTTTCAAGGTATTCTTCAGGTTTTGTATATGTGAGATAATTGTTAAAATGCATCCCTACTCAGTTCATAAGAGGCACTAAGACCGTAAGTGCCTTCTACTTTCCAATGTGATATGCTACCTGTCCAAAGTAGGACTTACAAATGAGGTACCCGAGAACCTGTTGTATAATCTTTAGTTGACCATTATGCCTAGACTATAAAAAATGTTGGAGACACTCAGAGAAATTTGGAAATTCGTGAGAACAGTTCTTTGGAAAGGAGTGGTAGTGTGTTGTGAATACTAATTCCCCTATCCATGGGAAAGTAAAGCCTAGTGAAGGAGAGCTTTAGGAAGTCCATTCCTTATCAGATCATCTGATTCCTGAGCTCAATATAACCAAGTGGGATTGAAGAGAAGGAACTTATCAGAGATGATGATGTGTTTCCTCTAGAGTTTGAGAAAAATGGTGGATCAGTGTCTTATTGCACTTGAAGTATATACACTGGCTCTTGAAATAATGCCAGTCTGTGGTTGTCCAAAATTGTGACCTGGGAGGATTTTAAACGGTAAGGTGACTTCAGCAAAAAGAGCCCAGGGTAGAGGCAGAATCGGATTATGTAGATCCTGAAACATGGAATTTTGTGGGGTAGGGGGGATTTATGAAAAATAATATAAAGGGTATCTTAGTTTTGAAAATTAACAAAAACATAACCATGTAAACATATTGCTAATTTTCCTCCCAGAGCTTGGGAAGGTCCCTGAGTTTAAGTTCATTCGCTTTAGGAAATATCCATTGGAACTAGAATCTCAGATGAGTAGACTGAGGGAGAAATTATAACCAGCTGGCGGATATTTAGCTGCCCACTTTACAGTAGCTCCAAAGAAGCAACAAAATAAACCATGAAAGAGACAATAAATTTTTCTGATGTACCTGAAGAACTTTACTATGAATCCTACTATGTAAGTCCTATTAATATTCTTATTTTATAAGAAAAAGGAATCCAGAAAGTTTACACAACTTGACTAAGTTTATAAGTCATAAGAGTAAATGAGGATTCATATACATGACTGGCTGACCTCAGAATGGGCAGTTGGAATACTTCTAATTGCCATGTTACCTTGCTTCAACAGAGCCCAACCATGATCTCCTTGAGCCTAGAGCTCTAACCAGAAACAGAACCCCTTTGAGTTGTTGTCTCTGATCTTAAATTTTGGCTCTCCTGGACCTGCTCTGACTCTTAACCTTGACCTGTGAACCGTCTTAGTCTCAGTCTTGTATTTCTGTTCTTGTCTTTCAAATCTAAACCACCGTTAATACCTGGTATTTTGGCAAAAGAATTATGACCAGGATTCTTACCTAAAATACTACAGCAATCTAAAAGTCTTTAAACTTTACAACCTGTATTTTAAATAATAAAATATTTAAATAAACATTTCATTTATACAATATCCACCAGACACTGATACAATATATACTTACATAATACAGACAGGTACTAACAGGCTTCTATATACAAAATACTGTGCTTGAGCTTTAATAAGCGGAACACTGATTGATATGTGAGTTAAGGGGACAGTACAAGCAAATAGGTATGAAGCAACAGGATTGGTCAGAGAGAAGGAGGATTTTGTGGATCATGTGAATCTTGGTTAAATAGAAGGTGAAGAGACCAGGGCCTACAAGAACTAGGGCTCCAGCATTGCTTTCTCCTTTACCTTTCTATTCTTTCTTCTCACTTTGTGGACTTTTTTTTTTTTTTTTTACTTTCTTTTTTTTTTTTTTTTAAAGATTTTATTTATTTATTCGACAGAGAGAGAGACAGGCAGCGAGAGAGGGAACACAAGCAGGGGGAGTGGGAGAGGAAGAAGCAGGCTCATAGCGGAGGAGCCTGATGTGGGGCTCGATCCCATAACGCCGGGATCACGCCCTGAGCCGAAGGCAGACTTTTAACCGCTATGCCACCCAGGCGCCCCCTTTACTTTCATTTTTTATGACATTTAATGACCTCAAGGTTGTGATTGAAGGTAGTGCCATTACTGATGTTGTTAGAATGCAGTATTCATTATTCAACAACAATTTCCATCAGTGATAATCAATGGGGAACTTTCTAACCAATCACAACTCAGCACACTCCAGGATTTTCGTGCTGAGCATAACTTTCAAAGAAGTATGGCTGTGTGATATGGGGAGACATTAGCACACTTGTGGTGTTTTGTTTTTGTTTTTTTTTCCCCCTACCCTGCTTGACACTCCCATCCTCCACCTAAACCAACTCTTACAAACTAGGGAGGAAGGGGAGTTGGAGTAGAACATAAAGGGTTAAACTTAGATCAGAAGCTTTGCATCCTGCAGGACATCCAGAGTTAGCTGGAGGGTGGAATAAAGCTTCCATATAGGTTTGAGTATTGAAGAGTAGAGTAGAAACGAATTGTGCTTCACCTTTTGTCTGGTACACAACCCACAGAGTCCCCCATGCATTCAGGATATGAAATAAAAGAGCAGACTGTTATCTAAAGAACCTAAGAGAGCCTTTCATAACCCATATGTAAACCCAATATGTTGCAGTGAGCAGCCATGGTTTTTTTTCCAGTGTGGTTATAAACAGCATGGAATGCAATGAACAGTATTTGCCCAAACAAATCTTAAGTTTGAACCAGAAGAGTAGTTCTACAATGCTACAACGGACACTACAGCTAGTGACCAAGTGAGAACATAAACTTCCTAATGGCAGATACCAACCTGTTGTGATCAGGTAAGACAAGGGCTCAGTGGGTGAGTCACACCGTGGAGGATGAAAAAGTGGTGCTGGGACCTTCTTTCATGCAATAGCATTATGCAAGTCATAGAAACCACCTCATCCCATCCACCCTGAATTTTGATGCATCTCAGGAAAGAGAAGATGAGAGCAAAACAGAGGAGAGGAGCTACGATAGAATTTAAACCTGACATAACTGAGAAACATTAAATTTTCTCCTATCACACAGAATGGTTAATTTGAATTATAGAAAAAAGTAAAGAAAATGACATTTCTCTTACACCTGAATTTGTTCCCTGAAAATATCATACTTACTAAAGGAGTTTATCAACGTTCATGTAATTGATCTATGGCTCAAGTTAATTCTTTTTATGGAGTAATTGAATATTCATGAAACTGCGGCTATATTCTAATTATGATTCTCTGTCAGTATTTGAAATTCAGACTAGATTGGCACCCAAATATTCCCAAGGAAATGGGAGCTATGCACCCCATTGAAAGCATTAGCTGGTCTTGATAAACTAAGCCTCAAGAAATGCATTCTTAACTCAAGGTGAAAGTCACAGGAAAACTGGTGCCCAAGCATCATGTTGGTAAAAAGTCTCTGAGGTTTTAAATGAACTACAATTTCACAATGATTTTTTTTTTCAAAAAAAGACAGACTTATTCTAAATATTTGGCTTCATTTAGAACAGTTAGGGGCAGTGACACATCCTGATTAACAGAAAAAGTCTATAGCTGAAAATTTGCTGAGAAGTCAAGTTTCTTCCAGCTATAATATTTTATAACTATGATTTTTTTTTTAGTCCTGGGAGAAAATTTTACTATCTTTCTAATGATTTTGACTCTTTAAAAGTGAAATCCCATTTATAAATATTCTAAAATGTTAAAGAATCCGCACTACTATAATACATTCTAAGATGTAATGCAGGTGGGGTGGGAAGGAGAAGGGTGTTAATTGATTAAAAATATTAGTTTTGAGTGGAGGATTATAGAGGATGTCAAAGCTTAGTTCTACTAAAAGATTCAGTGCCAAATTATACACTGTATTAAACAACATAAGTAGCATTAAAAATTAACAACAACTCAGCATTAAGTCCTGATTATATTGTCAATGAAGATGATAATTGGGAGGGTTTAAAATAAAATTTGCAATAAAGGAAACAATTTCATTACTTCAAGTGCTTCTATAGTATTGTGTTTTTTGCTTAAACTTTTATTTAAAATTACATAACATTAATCACTATTAACGAACAAAATGGCTTAGGGGAAAAATGCATGTGGAATGCAGTTACATGTGAGTTGAAAATTAGTGATGTCACAGATACAGACTGGTGCAGCTCTTTATTTTTTCTCCCTGCCCTAGGACTAAAGATGTCACCCCAGATGAATTCTGGAGAACAGAATATCAGGGGATAGTTGGGATATGACATTGCCAACTTAAAGAATGCTCAATAGAAAGAGTCAGGATTATGATCCATTAATTAAACTCTCAGACATAAATTTCAGAGGAAGGAAGCATAGAGAGGAGGGTAAAGAAAGTCTTGGATGATGAACCATACTTATACTATTTACACATTTTATATATTAATTTGCCAACTTGCTTGCAAAATACACAGAGTAATGTTAACCAATTGAAATAAACTCTTAATTCCTAATATTACTATAATCACTTATATTTTACTTCTATTAATCTACTAATCAAATAACTAGCACTTAATGAGCTAGTCACTTTGTGACTGACAATGTGCTAACAATTTTTGTATAACTTGAGCCGTAAAAAAAAAAAAAAAACCTTTTCCTCTGTCTTATATGGTGAAGTTGTATTGTCTTAATTTGGTGTTCCCTTGTTGGACAAAGGATGAACATTGCTTGTGTGAATGGGATGGCTTTTCTCACTCTGCCCATAGGCATAATGGATGGTGCAATTCATGAGAAATGATTCAGATTTGATTATATAAATTACATTAGGTAACTGTAGAAGTAAGACTTATATTATTTTTATATTGTTTCACTAAAAAGAGGTTCTGTAAAACCATATCACTGGGAGTTGTAATACCGTTTCTACCATTTACTCAGTGAGAGATTTACCCAGGAATGACATATTTGACAAGCTGAAACATGAGTAGTTTCTGGCCTTGAAGAGGAAAAGGTAGTACCTGAATACCCTGATGAATCTTTGCATACACTGGAGGTTCATTTCCCTTCCACTTTCAGTGTCTTAATAAAGAACTGGCCCAGGAGATCTGAAATATCTCAACAGAAGAACAAGCTTTTGCCAGTCACTGGGGGCATAAGCTGTCTCTTTCTAAGAAGGCCCCTTCTCTAAGCAGGGGCTCCCACTGCCCACAAACTCTAAATATGTAAAACATCTCTACTGGCACATTGACCATCTATACCTTGACTAACTGGTGAAATAATTAGAGTTCACATAATACATGTGCTCTATTTCTCTACTTGTAGATATTTCCCAATAAACCTTGCCTGGCATTTGTGTGGTATGTGTCTGTGACTCCTTTGTATGACAATCTGCTCAATCCATGTACTTGGTATATAATATGTTTTGTTATCTCTACCACTGTCACATTATTGTTTAATTTATATTATGTCATCTTAAGTTCATAAATGGAAATGGTTCCTACTGACTTCTATTAGAAATACATTGATGCAATGTTTAGATTATAAATTACTCAGAACCAGAATATAGAAATTCAACATATAAATGCCCTTACTATATAATGTTAAGAACAATGCTCAACTGAAAGATATATATACTAGGATTTATAAATAAACTAGGAACTTCAGAAAATTATGAGACAGAATTTCAAAACTGTGTATATTTGGTAAAGAATAAAACACATTTCATTGCAGATCTAAAATACTGTTTGTCATTTAACTTCCCAACTCCTAAAATTAAATTATTTAAATTAAAATTTTTCATATTGAAAATTATATAATTTGTTGTAAAAAATTAAGTAAATGTTTTCAAATATAGAAGTTGATAAAAGAGGGAAGACCTCTTTTCCCCAAATGTATTTTAACTTAATAACCTGTTTTTGCTCTCCTATTTTTCACATCTTACATGTAATCACACCTAAGTTTGTAAAGTAAAATTAAGTAATTATAGAGCAAATATCTGAATAAAGGTGATTCTTGATACAGTGGATCCTAGCATTTTATTTTAAAATTTCTCTTTCCAGCTAAATATAATCAAAAATAGCTCTAAAAATTCACCTATTGATGCTCAACAGTAGCTCAATCATCACAATCACTGGGCTTTTCTCTAATAGACCCATCTATACCCACTTCCACTGGATGAGTTGATTTCTCACCACGATTCAATTTGGTATTTCTCAAACTTATCTATCTATGTGAGTTGTACTTATTATTACAACTATAAATTTTGATTAGAGATTATTGAAAACAATGAAACATGAATGCAAAAACAAAATTGTTGTTACTATAAAAACTAAGTCAACAATTTGGAAAGGCTTGATGAATATAGGTTACTTTAAAAAACTCCTAAGGAATTAGGTAAGGGTGAGAAAACTGAAAATTCTGTAAGAACATTTTAAACATCATCTAGAAAATGTGCACTCAGATTTGCAATTATCTTTAAGTTCACACACACACACACACACAAATTAATAAAAAGTAATATATCAACATATCACTGAGTAGGCTGGCTATCTATCTTCTATTATCTTACCTGAGTAAGATATAATTTCCTATAATTTCATGCATTACTTTTATACCATGAGAAAAACACCTATTACTCTTTATAAAAATTGAAGGAATAATGCCTTTACAGTTCTTTTTTTGTAATCATTTTTTTAATTTAAATTCAATTTAATATTTCTTTTTAAATTTGAAATTTGGATTATATCCAGTGTATACTTTCTGTAAAAGGTCAGTATTAGCCACAGGATCATTGAAAAAATTATACAAAATAAAAAATATTCTAGGATTCATTAATATATTTTTCTGTATTTGAAGGTATAATATTTATATAGTCATATAAAATTTTTGCACAATTTGTCTTAGATGGTTTACAATAATAAATATAGCAACTATACTCAGAGGGGAAAAAATCAAGATAAAATATGTTCAGGAAAGTGTAGGGCTGAGTACTGAAGTACACATGCCACCTGACACTTTTCAGTTAGTAGAAGATGGTCACACATTTAATTCTATGCTTCTTTGCAAGTTGACAAAAAGGAAACAGCATTAGTTACTGTATTCACAAGCTCTGAAGGATTCAACTATGGAAAGGAATTGAGAGATCACTAAGTACTCAGTGATTTCAATCAGTAGCATACAAAAATAATACTGATGGTCTACATCATTAACACAATTATTATCACTTCTCTTCTGTTGATAAAGGCACCTCTCCATCTTGTATAGAAATTTTTGAAATAGAAGTTTTACTCTAAAATTTTGTACTAGATAGAGTTCAGTTATATATTAAAACAATACTATTTATATGCATATGAAGCAGCAAACCAAACATGCCAAATACACACAACTAACAGAAACAAGAAATCAAATTTTAGAGTAAAGTTTTGTATTTAAGCTTTAAACTATTCCAGTTATCTAATATGTAATATAGCAATTGATTCAACTACATGTTAATTAAAAAAAAAAACATGAGTACACAGAGAAATTACTTTTAGAGCCATTTTAACAATTAGGATGTGCAAGTTTTTAAATACAGTTCTGAGTGTGAATCTTGTAATATGAAGTAACATATAATGACAACCTCCAAAAGTACGTATTATGTTTCTCAAAATGAAAAATCTGCTAAAACAATCCTTACTACAACATGACAAGTGAGAAATCACACACACACAGACGCACAACTTGAATCAGAAAACATCTGTTCTATACATTATGTGGAGATCATTATTGAAAATATAGGTCAATTAATTTCTTCTGTTAGATTTTCACTTTTCAGGGATAACTTAGATTGCCAGATCCTATTCAAGAAATTTATTAGTGAAAACAATGAAATCAATGTTAAATAATTATGTTTAAAAAAAGACAAAAAGGAACTTTTTGTTCCTTCAGCCTCTTCTTCTTACTCGATATCATTGCAAACATATCAAGATAACACTCATGCTTTCAGCTTCAATGTGCTCTCTTGACTTTTTCATCTCATCCATGTCATCTCATAATATCCCTGGCACACATTACCTCCTTCCTTTCATAATTGACACAATCCCAGTTTATGCCAAGGCCAGGGAAAGTACCTTCCAAATGTCTCTTTATTTTAGATTACTTCTTGTAGATCTATCATCTCTACTACATTCAAAAGTTTTTTTCATTACTCACACTTAGCGGTGAAAGGTTGTGAAACTGGCCTCTAATATACACTACACTATTTATTTATAAGATTGTGTACTGAACTACTGTGCTAATAAATTTTTCACATGATAAAACAACATGAAATAATAGATATGTTTGAAGGGTGAGATGAAGATAAAATAATATTTTCAATTGCCTCCTAAGCATGATTATAAACTTATATCACTAATAATAGTAGATATTTTTTATAAACACTAAACTGTCCTCTTCATAATTTGTTTTTGGCCAACTTACAGGCAGATCAGATCATAATTGTCTGACCTCATTATGTTGGTGACCAACAGTTTATGATTAAATTTGTAGCATCACTGTCTTTTTTTTTTTCATTGCTTATGCTTGCATTATTAGAATGATCTTTATTTTTTTCTAAAAAATTAATCTGTTTTGCAAAGGTAAACTCAAAGCTGGAAAATATAATACATGAATCCACTATCAGGTAGACATAAATGTCAATAAGTAACAGTGAATTGAAAGCTAGAAGAAATGAAGGATGCACTGCCATTCCCACAGATTTGAAATCTCATTTTCTTAAGGATACTTTGCTATCTATGTATGACATGAAACTGTATGACACATACACCAAATGCCAGTACCAGATGAACCCATCTAGTATTACAAAGCTCCTTATTATAACATTGTAGATTAAAAACAAATATAAGGAGTTCCAATATTGTGTTCAATATTTCAAAGGATTGTGATGTCTAACCAGTGGTAATGCACATACCACTTTAAAGACTGTAATTCCAAAGCACAGGTCTGATCATATCCCTCTACTTTATAAAAATTTGAGGGGTTCTCCACTGCTTTAGCAAATTATTTTCACATTCAAGATCATCTTACATGTCCTAATTAATTTTTATATATGCGCCATATGCTCTAGTAGCTTAGAAATACATGTATTTCCTAAATACATACTGTACCCTCCCATCAATAGGTTTCTGTTCAAGCTTTACCCTTCATCTTAGATATTACTCCAATTATCATTTCCATCTGTCAAAATACCTCCCATTCTTCAAAGTAGATGTATCTCAATGGAATTTCTTTATGTTTGTTAAATAAATTAATTTCTAATGTATATTTCATTTCGGTCATATTTCCTTCATAAAACTAACCACACAGTGATCAAAAGAGGGGGTGTATTAACACACAGCATAACTATTCCATCAGCCTTAGGAGAGAGGGAATGGATAGGCGAAATGAATTGGGATCTTTCCTTGACCCTTATTAGAGTTGCGTCAGGAAACTGGCTGAAGGCCAACAGTAGTTCACAATTCCCGAAATAATATGCCTTCAAAATACAGATGTTCAGCAAAATGACTAAAGTATTTTACTGATAAAATTAAATAATGGTACTTTCAATTATGATTTTTCCCCTTAACTTTAAGCATTTTGTTTTCCCCACAGATATTTCTTAAGCCTTTGGTACCCTAATGTGCTAGAATACATAATTTCTCCATCAATTTGTTTTAGTTACTTGAGGCTGAATATAGTTGTATTTCATTGTCTTTCAAAGTGCAGAATGATTTCTGGGAGTGAACCACTCTAAGAGGCCATATTCTACATTAGTAATTGATAACACTTTTCTATAAAGGGGCAGGCAATAAATGTTTTAGTCTTTGTGAGTCATAGGGTATTGGTTGTAACTATTCAGCTCCAATGCTGTAAGTCATACATAAACAAATGAGCCTGAATGTATTTCAATACAGTTTTGTCTACAGACACTGAAGTTTTAATGTAATATATTTTTCATATGTCAAGAAATATTCTTCTTCTTTTGACTTTTTTTCCATTTAAAAATGTTAAAAGCATCCACAGCTCAAGGGCTGTACAAAAGCAGTCAGTAGACTGAATTTGAACCATGGCTCCTAGTTTGTCAACTCCTGTGCTAGATTACTGATTTACAAATCAGGTTGTGTTTCTGCCTTAGGCACTAATTTGTGGGGCAAATCAGAAGTGAAGAGGGTAAGACTCCATATCAGAATATTATTGCTTTTAACTTGTTTTTGTTTGTTTATGTGTTTCCTTCCTTGCTTAATTTGGTAGATACAGGTGGAAAAAGGGTTCCAGTGCTATATTTTTTTATTTATTTTAATTTATTATTATTTTTTTTCAACACTACTATTCTGGAAGAAGAAAAAGAACTAAGAATCTGAATAGGATGAAGTCAGAAACACAAATAAGAAACTCACTTGAAGGATAAGCTTAATTATTCCTAGTATCTGTTCTAATTGAAATACATAGGCCAAATGGAAAGTCCAAGAATAGTCAGGGTAGCTTAGACACATGGCTGGTTAGAGAAGCTGTGCCTACCTAGCAAAGTGGCTATAGTAGCAAGATGAGTAACTGGGTCAGTTGGAGTAGCTGTGGGAGTAGATACAGCAACTGTAGACAAGTCATTTTGGAAAGTGAATTCTGGGGAACAAAAAATAGAGAAAGGAATCCTTTTTTTAAACATAGGGATCAAAAACTTTCTACGCTTGGTTTTAAATGAACTCAGTTCTGGCATCTAAAAAATCTCTATTGCAATTCAACCTACCAAGACTGTAAGCTACTTGTGTGCAGACTCGAGTTTATTAATTATCAAATATTCTCTATGAGTCTATTACAGTGTTTTAAATTCAATGATATTAATTTTGGTATTTTTTAAGGTGATTGAATAAACTATTAAAACAATGTACTCTCTCTCTCTCTAAAAAACAAAAGGTGGGGAGATGCCTGGCTGGCTCAGTCAATTGAGCACCAACTCTTAATTTGGGTTCAGGTCATGATCTCAGGGTTGTGAGATCAAGCCCAGCATCTGAGCATGGAGCCTGCTTAATATTCTCTCTCACCCTCTCCCTCTGCCCCACCCCCAAAACAAGACAAAAACAAACAAACAAACAAAAAAACAATATAAAGAAGGCTTGTGCAATAGGACCCACAGTGTTGGTGAACAAAACCAAACTGCTAAGGAAATACATTATCACAATAATCAAGTTGTAAATTTGAAACAGAATAAAAGACCCGGTTTCCCTATTTTTGTTCATATGGATCAAGATAATACTAAACAACAATGAACCTTAATTTCAAAAGCTCACTTGCTTCTAATATATTTCAGGACATATTCTCAAAGCTGATATGTAAGAGGAGATGTAGTTTGAATTTATGGCAGCAATTTGAATATCCTTTCTGTTTCCTAAATATTAACTGTGGTCAGGCTATTAAGCTGGTGAAATCTAAGAAATTACCTTGCCCATTGTAATATGGTTGAAGATATCTTGGCTGAAGAATCACTAAGTGACACACAGAGTCTCTTTTCTATCTGTGATTAAAGGTAAGGAAAAACACAAAACAAATTTGGTAGAAAGAGAGAGCAAGAGAGGAAAGAAAGAAAGAAAGAAAGAAAGAAAGAAAGAAAGAAAGAAAGAAAGAAAGAAAGAAAGAAAGAAAGAAAGAAAGAAAGAAAGAAAGAAAGAAAGAAAGAAAGAAAGAAAGTCGGGAGGGAAGAAAGGGAGTGGAGGGGGGGAGGGAGAAAGTTAGTTTACTGCATTTTAAATACATAAAAACACCTTTGAGTAAGAAAGCTGAGAAACTCTGAATTCTAAAAACACATTTACTCTCTTAAAAATATGAGGCATATTTTAAAAAGTCAAAAAGCATACATGGCCGACAGCTTTTAAGAGCATCTCTAGCTTTCCTCTTGATGGACTCTTATTTTGTCTTTCTGATTTAAGCTTTAAGTCATTTGACCTAAGGCTTAGATAAAGATGCAAAATCAAGTCATTGAATTTGAAGCAAGATTTCACCTTTGAGGTCACTATAGCAATTAGCACTTCTACTATTATGTTAAAAATCACTTAATAGGACACTACTAAAAATATAACTCCTGCAAATCAGAGTATTTTCTTATGTTTTCATTGAAATGCTATGTGATGTAAGAAAAAGTAATTTTGCAGTACTCTAGAGTCTAATTTACTTTTATAACAAGTGCCACGCTGAACAATGTTCCTTGACAAAAATAAATGGTTCTCTCACAGACACTTTCAAACAAGGCAATATGCTCAAACTGGCGGAAAATATTTAAAGAAAGATGAATTCTTGCATTTAAATATTTTAGGTGATGGCCAAAATATATGGAACAGGTGGTTTCTAACATATAAAGAACTCACTTGCATGTCACCCACCTTCCTCTGCTTTGGACATACAATTTCCATTCTACCACCTTCACTAGAATTGCTAGAAATTAAATGGTAAACCTGGGGTGAGAAAAAAAGAAATTGCAAATTTGTGGAGCATGTAGATTTAGAAGTTAAGGAAGTACAAGAGAAGAAGTAATTGGACTGTATCAAATATATGAACACTCTGCCCAGGAAAATCCTTCCTTACAATTTAGAAGGTTTCCCCTTCATTTGGTGATATTTTGAGGTTCTTCTCATGACAGACCCATTTCAATCAACAGAAATCAAAGGAAGCTGGAGAAATTATGGTCTCTGTTAGTTATTCATGTATTTGTATACATGATTTCATCAGATGACTAAATTTTGCTGAATTTATATGCCCTAAAATAATTTTGATTTTCATTTATGTGTTTCAGATCTGGGGAAACATGTGATTTTAGTTACTGGCTTCTTACATCAGGAAATGACAAATTTGGGTAAAGTAGCAGGGTAGAGGTTTTAAGCCAATTGTTTTCAAAGTGTGGCTCTGGACCAATAGCATCAACATCCACTGGGAACTTGTTAGAAATGCAAATTACTGGGCCCCACTTATTCCTAGCAAATCAGAAATTCTGAGAGGGTAGGAAGCAGGAATCTGAGTTTAACAAGACTTCTAGATCATTTCAACACAAGCTTATTTTTGAAAAGCCTGGTTTAGGTGAGTGGAAGAGACCCAGTAGATTTGGAAAGAAAACCATTACAAGATAGGTAATAAATAGAGAAAGCAGGACAGAAGAGTCTCCATGGCCAACTTCCCTTATTTTTCCAAGGATTTATTAAGGCACTGGTATTTCCCAGCACACCAGGTAATGTTCTTCTTTGAGATCAGTCTAGGAGCAAAGTGGGTTAACTGAGGCAAATAAAGTGTTCTCAAACAATATCCATCTCCGCTTCTGAACACTCTGTGCCTACCCCAACTTGCCTTATCCATATTACACTCCCCTCCATAAGAAAGATCGTAGGTCAGGCACAGTGAGCTTGCCAAGGAGATGTGCTGTGGTCATTAGAACATTTAGCTACAGTCCTTGCTGCAGTGTCCTAGGGCATTAGATGCCTGGTCTTATGTACTTCAATCCCTGGTCTACCATCCCATCTGCAAATTTCATGACTATTCTACTTCAGGACTTTAACACTTGTGGCTTCATTGTGTCTTTGCTTAGCATTCAGCAGCAATTCTCTCCTGGTTTGACTCTGAACTCAAACTCCCTCTTCCTCATTCCTTTAGTCTGTGCATAACTGAAGCTTTCACTCTGCTCCTTGGTCCTCTGAACTATGACAATTTCCTTTTCCAAACTACAATGCCTTGACTTGAGTTTATCCCAGCCGACCAACCACATCCCAGATGTCACCCTCCCATGTCTCTACTCATAAGATTTTATTTATTTATCTGAGAGAGTGAGCAAGCGAGAGAGAGAGCACGAGCCAGTGGAGAGGGAGAAGCAGACTCCCAGGCCCGATGCAGGGCTCTCTCCGGGGACCCCGGGATTATGACCTGAGACGAAGGCAGACACTTAACTGACTGAACCACCCAGGCGCCCCTTCAATTTTAACTCTAGCTTCCTCAGGCCTGCTTATCCTATCAACTCTCATCACACTACTTTTAGTAACTTGTTTGTTACTAGACCAAGTGCCAACTCGTTTTCACAAGAATTAGCTGATCTTTCTCTCATCTATCATTTTGTTCTCCGCTGATAGATGTGACTATCAGGGAATACTTCCCTTTCTTCACAGATAGCAGGCAAAACCATTACCCTCTGTATTTGGACCTTCAGCAGGCTCCAAAATTCTAAATCTGATAAATTCCATGCCCCTTCTATGAAGAAAAAGGACAGATACTTTTCATAAGCAATCATAGTTAACAACTATTTGTAGACCATCAACCATGTGGCTACATGCAGGAAATACAGCACCTACTATGATACAAACAGGAGATGCAGCCCCAAACCAGAGGTGGGGGAAGAACTGCTTTCAATGAATTTACATCTTTGGAAGGTTACAGATACGGAAACATTGATAATATAATTGATTATTTAATCATAGCTATTATACATACTATGAGGGGGGCACATAGGATATAACAGAAAAGAAATTAAAAAAAAAAAAAGAAGCATATTTAAAGTCAAGTAAGAGTTCCTTGAAGAAGTGGGATTTAAGCTAAGGCATCTAAAATGAGTAAGAATTGCCTGGAAAAGGGTGATTATTGGATAAGAGGGGTGGTATTCCAAACAAAGAAGAGCTCTTTATACAAATACCTTGAGGCAAAAAAATTAGCATGATGCTTTCGAAGAACTGAAAGAAGGCCCAGAATATAGAGATCGAGGAAGAAAGTTGCAACAAATGATAAAAGGCTGTTAAAGAACGTAAAGAGGAGACTGATTGGTCACATATGAATTTATAGACCATGGATGGGTTTTAGTTTTTATTCCAAGTATAGCTGGGAGTCGTCTAATCCTTACTACTCAAAGTATTATCCATGAATCACTGGGGTCAACCAGGAACTTGCCAGAAATACAGAATCTCAGACTCCACCTGAGTTAACTAATCAAAATCATTTTACCAATCTTATCAAGTGATGGAAGTGCACATCCCATTAAGTTTTAAGAAACACTGTTAAAGGATGCAAGCAGGAGTAACATCAACTAATTTAGATTTGGTAACATTGTAGCTATAGGGACTACAGATTTGGCAAGGAGTAGCTAGGAGGGTGTATTCAGAAAAGTCAATTAAATGTTCAGTTCATTGAAATAAAACATTATGATGGACTAGAGGATTATTAGTAGAGATGATTGGCTTGAAATATATTAAGGAAGTTAATTTCAGTACTGGTGATTGACTGGTCAGGCAATAAAGCAGGAGGCTGAATGAGATGTTACAGATGGCTACAGATGTTTCTCCCCCAACTACTTAGTGGTCAATATTGTTATAACTGACAGGGAATTCTGCAGAAGGAGCAGATCTGGGGAGAAATCCGAGTTTACTTCTGGACCAGACTGGGTATGTACAAAATGTCATGTTAAGAATAATAATACCTAATATTTACAGAGCATTTTACTGTTTAAAAAATATTTTCCCACATATTATCTTAGCTGTTTCTACCATCCTCCCACTTAAGGGTAAGATTCAAGGGCAAAGTCAGGGTCAGAACTTTCTTGCAAAGAGAAAAGCAAGTACAATGATGTAAAAGGGCAAGAGTAGAAGCAAGCAAGTCAGTCAAAGGGCTATCGCCAGAAGAAAGATGATGCTCATTTGGACTATATTGAGAACCATGGAGATGGATCAAAACAGACAGTTCTATTCTTCAAGTAGAACTCAGAGGACACACTAATGAAGATGGCATCCGTGAAGACATGTTGAGTCAGATGCACAACCTTAAAATCATGAGATAGTTCAGGTCTGACAATGTAACAAATAGGCCATATTTAGAAGTCACGGTAAGACAACTACTAAAAGAGTCTGGCTAAAACAAAAACAAAATAAAAAAAAAAAAAAAACAGAATAAGCACTAAGTTACTCTAACATTTTGAGGGAAAGTAAAAAAGAAATTAGAAAAGAATTTTATTTTCTTGGTCATTTAAGTAATAACATTTTTTTTTTGTTAATGAACAGATTTTATATGCATTTAACCATTTTTAAAATTTGAAATAAGTAATAGACTCTTATTGTTAAGATATTTTAAAGCTTTTTCTAATATATATGGTTTTGCTTTATTTTTATTTCCATATTATGTTAAAACCAAATATACATTTATTTACATTATATATTATATTTAGCTTTATGTAGTCACTTATTTTTAAGAAAAACGTTATATCTGATAAAAATGCAGTAAGTCCACAAGAATAAAAAAGGGAAAAGTAATAAACATTGTATGTAAAAGGGGGAACTTCCACAGAAAAGCTGTTAGAATGATGAGCTGTGAAACATTTTCAAGGAGCAGGAAGGAAAGCTATTGCCCAGATGGGAACAGGCAGAAATAGAGTGTTCATAGCTGTCAAACACACAGAAAAAGACTATACTGTGTACTGAAATTCCCATCACCTAAAACTCAGCCAAACCATTTTAGGAATATTAGAAATATTATAAGGGGAAAAAATAACCTAGATGTGACTACAAATGAACAAACAAAAACCCAAAATACCAAATTCCCAGAGAGGTTTTATTGAAGGATGAGCTATTATGACTATAGTTTGAAGAAAAACATTTTCATCTACAATGTATAACATCCCAAATCTAACAGCAGAAATAGAAAACACTTACTGTGTATTATACAATTAAAATAATAACAACAATGACAATAATACATGACAAAATTATTTGGCTTGATGCCATGACTTCCTTTGTTTAATAAGCACATTTATTACAGGAATGAAATTGCTATCACTTTTTTAAAAAAACTTTTCACATGGGCTCACTACTAATCTTACATTCATAAATGATATAAGAATTTTGGAGGTTGGGGGCGCCTGGGTGGCACAGCGGTTAAGCATCTGCCTTCAGCTCAGGGCGTGATCCTGGAGTTGTGGGATCGAGCCCTACATCAGGCTCCTCTGCTATGAGCCTGCTTCTTCCTCTCCCACTCCCCCTGCTTATGTTCCCTCTCTCGCTGGCTGTCTCTATCTCTGTCAAATAAATAAATAAAATCTTTAAAAAAAAAAAGAATTTTGGAGGTTGGACAAAGAACTTCACAAGTTATAAGAAAAAAAAAAACAGATGTTGATTTTACCATGGGACACTATGACACTAGTCTTTTCCTTAAGGAAATGCACAAACTGAAAGAATCATTGAAACCTTTCAACAGAGCAAAAATAACTATCTCTGCAAAAAGATCCTTCTTCTGTACATGTGTGGAATAAAAGTGTGAGTACACGAAAATTTTTAATGGGACTACCACTGAAAAGAAAATCTCTAGAACATGCATTGAAGATTCCCCCTGGGATGACAAATTATAAACATGAAGACAAACTGAAAGCCTGAAATCATGATTTTGTTTCTCAAAGTTTTCAAATGTCTTAATAGGACCCAAAGTAGGAAGACCTCCCAGAGTAGTTGATGATAAAACAGCAGCATAAGGCAGAAAGTATCAGGATGACTGGACACGTTTACTGTTCTACTTCACTAAGTAAAATTTATGAAATTTTGTTAACTAATTTTTTCGTGGTAAATTCTACAATCTCAGTACTTGCATAGTATTAGTGATATCTTTTTATAAATGAATCTAAACATCTCATTTAATGCTTGGAAGAAACATAAAACATTTTATCTACATTTTTTTGAAATATAAATGTGAAATTTTTCAGCATACTATGACTTAAGTGTTCTGTAATACAACCTGAAAAAAAAACTATTTCTAACACATGATTTTATATGAATACGTTCTAAGGTCCAAATATCAATCTAATAAATACACACTGGAAATATAACTTGTTTGTAATTTGGATGCCATTAGAATTTTCTAGGATTATCGTACTGTGTTTACATATATTTATTTTGAGAAAATAAGTAGATGTCTAGAGAAAAAGTAATAAATAACTGAAAAAAAGATAACATAGAAGAGGAAAATACTATGCTTATTTAAATAGTTTAGAACAGCAGAAAGCCATCTTCAAGAACACAAATGTTTCTCCACTGTATGGAAGACATGATTTCTCAACCATATGGAAGAGAGAACAAGCAAAAAATGTTCAATGTACATTGGGAAAAAAATTATATTTTTGGAGAAATTACTATCTTAAAAGACTACAACAATTTACAGGGGTACATACAAAATCTCTTTGGAACTATTTAAGAAATTTGTAAACAGTCATCTCAAATTGGAAGGTAATGTTGTACCTGGACAAACTCTTTTCTTTCAGTTCTTCTACTTTTCATTACTACTACTACTATCACTACTACTATCTTAATTCCCCTTTCAAATCTAGATGCCATTATAATACAAATCATGAGAATTTGGTAATCTCTGCTTCAGTAGTCATAACTTTCACTTGTTTTGACTAATGCCCAGTAGTTGTTGTTCACCCTTGGGTGATTAAAACACACTCAGAGAAAACAATGTTTCCAATATTGGGGAAGAGAGTTTTTCAAAGAAATGAATCTTTGAAAAGATTCTCCCAAAAAGAAAACTCCCATTATGCTGACAAAATTAAATAATAGTAACATGAGATATACTGACTTATTTGCTTGGAATCAGCCAGTAAAATCATTGTCTAATATTTACTTGTAAAAAAGTGATGAAGTATCAGTTTCATCATTGTGGCACAATTAATTTAAAGAGTCTTTTGAGAACCTTTCATAGTGAATTGCTAATCTAATAAATGCATTTTTAAGAGGCATTTACATAATAATGCTTGGAATACTCATACCTGCTTGATAAGGTATTTCTGTAGTGAGTTAAAGGATTTTTTGTTTGTTTTTTGTTGTTTGAGTGTCCTTCTCTTTATATTCCCATTGTTAAACTTTCCTGAAGAAGTAAATCTCAGATGGTTCTCTGGAAGTGCTACATTTAAATGAACCATAAAAATTGTATTTTGTTCAAATCAGCTTTGAAAACACAGTAAAACTTAAAAAAATAAGAATCCTGAATTTCAATGAACTATGAAAGAGTATGATAAAGTCAGGTATGGTAAATAAGCATAAATTAAAAGAGTAAATCTTTGGAGAAAAGGTCATTTACTTTTTTTTTTTTTTTTTTTTTTGGTCTTTACTTTTTTGTTACCAAGTTTTGTGTTTTTTTTTTTTTTTAAGAAGCATATATATGAATGATATGACTTGTAATGAACAGAATTTGCAAGTTATCTTTTCAACTGGAATCATTTCCAATTTTAAGAGCAAATGGATTGATTCTACTCAAATATATTTTAAGCAAACAATTTAAAAGCAAAAGCATTTTAGTCATTTTTCAAATAAAATAATAGGATTGATTTTATTTGCATGTGAAATCTCTCAAATCTATCTATTAGCCATAGATAACATCTGGATGAATAGCCCAGATAAAAGAAATGTGTGTCAAGTAACAAAACCTGATTCAGGTCAGCAAATATTGATGGGAAAGAAACCAAATGGGGATTAGTTAGTGTCTTGACAAATTAATCATGAATTAAGATTTCTAAGATTAAGGGTAAGAATTTTTCATAAGTGATAAATTGTTTTTACTACAGCTCCTCAATTTTAGGTTCATATTCTAAAAGAAAGAAAATTCACAAAAGGGAGAAAGAAATAAGTGTTTATCCTTATAGTAAAAGGCAATTTGAATATTGAGCTACATATTTAGAGCCTCAAGTAAGTCAGTAAGTGCATTTTTGTTGTTTGGCAGGACCCAGAGTTGTCAAAAAATAAATAATTGTGCTAACTTTCATTTTGAAATACAATTTTTTTTTGTTATCAATTCTTTAAAAAAAGGGACACTATAAATATCCTTTATTCTAGCTCATTAACTTTTACAGATATTTGATTAACAAGTATGCCTTTGTCTTTTTTTTTTTTTAAGATTTTATTTATTTATTTGACAGAGAGAGACAGCCAGGGAGAGAGGGAACACAAGCAGGGGGAGTGGGAGAGGAAGAAGCAGGCTCATAGCAGAGGAGCCTGATGTGGGGCTTGATCCCAGAACGATGGGATCATGCCCTGAGCCGAAGGCAGCCGCTTAATGACTGCGCCACCCAGGTATCCCAAGTATGTCTTTGTCTTTGTCTTTGTTTTTACAAAAACCTGGTAAATTATCATTTTAAAAATATTTTAAGGTTTGGAAATATAATTTGAAATCCTACCATTTAACTTTAAGTACTTGAAAAAGATCACCAGCCACCAAAATACGTTTCCATATTTCAGAAGAAAAAATAATAACCAAATAAGCAAACACTGCCATAAGTGTTGTCTTTATTTTTTTCCCCATTTGGAAAATTGTCCACACATCAGTATTCACTTTATCAGTCAAAAATTACTTACTGAATTCTTTTTTACTTTTCCATTTTTCAATAGCAATACAGAAATAAATAAATTGAAAAATGCAACATTTTAAAAAATGTGTCAATCTAACAAAGAGAGTTGTTTGGAGACTTATTCTTGACAACACATGTTTGTTCTCTTCAAAAAGAGAAACAAATGATAATACAAAGCACATAAGAAAATAAGAACAAAAAGAACAAGGACAAGTCCAGCAGTAAAGTGAGATGTACTTGGAAGTGAGTACTTCACTGGAGAAAACTTACAAAATAACTCATGAATCATGATAAGACTTAGTAACAATTTTGTCTTAATTGATGCATTGCTGAAAATATTTTATTTTCATTTAATTTACTTAAATAGAATGTTGTATTTGCAAAACTGCACACACCCACAACTTGAAGTAAAGTTCAAGAAAGATTTTTCTTTTCCAGTTGGAGGCATCTGCATATTATTCAACCACTTCTTTTGTTTTGTTTTGTTTTAATTTAAATTTTAGGTAACTATATATTGGTTAATTGAATTTAAATTTAAAAAATACTGCAAAAAAATTTTAGGTAGTTTACATACAGTGCAATATTGATTTCTGGAGTAGAATTCAGTGATTCACCACTTACATACAATACCCAGTGCTCATCATAAAAAGTGCCCTCCTTAATACCCATCATCCATCTAGCCCATCCCCTTCCCCCTCCCTCCATCAACCCTCAGTTTTTTCTATATTGTTGAGTCTCAGTCTCTTATGGCTGTTTCCTTCTCTCCTTTTTTTCTTTCCCCCCTTCCTATGTTTATCTGTTTTCTTTCTTAAATTCCACATGAGTAAGACCATATGGTATTTGTCTTTCTCTGATTGACTTATTTCACCTAGATTATTCAAAATTTCTAATAATCCACAATTATATTGGTGTTGCATTTAGATAAATCTAAATGTGTTATTTTGGAATTCTGACTATAAACATAATTTTGAAAATAAATTGCCTTTGGTAAAATAAATTATCTTGTAATCTTTATTTCTCTTGTATCTTTTGTAAGTTTTTTTTTCAAATGTAGTCTTTTGATTTTAATCAGCAAGCTTCAATTAAAAAGACTGGAGCATTAAAAAAAATCCACATAAAACTATTAGATGTTTTTGACTATAACAAAAACAAAATTGGAATTAGATTTTAGGGCTGTATAAAATAATTTTATAATATCTACTTGTAATTATCAAAGTATTATAAATGCATATTCCTTAAACTTCTAATTTCTAATATTTCACATTAATTTAATAAAACTAGCAACACCAAAATGTCTGTGTGAGAAGACTTTCTTTGGAATGATGCCACTATAGGTTTAATTCACTTCATCACTCTGATGAAAATGTATCTCATTTAGATACATATTTTATTGAATTAGGCATCTGGCTGAACAAAAATATAACAGCAGAAGAAGAATTTATTGCATGAAAATAGACCAGAGAGTGTGATTAGGACAAGAAGAAGAATGATAGGCAAGCAAGACCGACCATCACTGCTATCAACTCATCTTCTAAGGATGACTTGGCATATTTCTCTGTGTACCTATGGAGTAGATTAGAAGGCTAAAAAAACAAACAAACAAAAACAAACAAACAAAAAAAAAAGAACAAAAAAACTATGCCTTTCATACATGGTGCAGCTGACTGCCTCAGAAACAAAGTAAACACAAATAAAAGTAGAACGCTCGTCTTTAAAAGACAGTTCTTACTAACGCTTCCCTTTGGCAATTTTTAGGTATTTACTTTAAATTTAATAGTTAAGTGTATAAAGACATAATTTGTGTATAGTGGGTGGCTCACAAGAGCTTTCATTGCAGTAGCACATCCTTGGAGAATTTACAGAATCATCTTCAGTCGATTGCAATTCTGATGTTCCACATGGTTACTACATTTTTATTTCATTAACACCTAATTTACAAGCACAAACCATTCTAAATGTATCAGAACAGATGTAGGAAATAATTATAATTTAGATTGAAATCTTCATCTCCTAGTCACATATTTTTATTCCATCCATCTTAAGAAAAAAATTTAATAACTTATCGAAGAGGATTATAACGAAATAAAAAAGTTTTTCAATTTAAATAAAGAGGTGCTACAATTTTTGTAATTCAATTCTACCAGTTTACCTATTACTGCACAGATGTGTAATACCTGCTATACTGAGCTGTATGGTTTATAACAGGGCAGTGATAAGACAATCTGCGCCTATTTAAATATGCTATTTCATGGAGCCCCCACCATAGCCCTTGGATATTTAGTTTAATGCTTTGAGAGCTCTTCAAATTTTATTTTCAATTTTCTAAAGGGAGATTATTTTACTTGATTGACTTGGCATTTAATTTGCTCCATATAAAAACAAATACAAAAGGAAATATTTTACCATTATGCAAATACTAAAGCAACTTAGGGAGTAGTATCATTTACCAGGACTATATTAATCAGTTTAAAAGTGTAGTCAACATGGTCAAAAAACTAACAGCCCCATGCCCTATACAGTTTAATTGCTTGAAAAGACAGAATAACCAATTGCTCTGGACTTGAATAGAAACAATTCACATGATTTGGATGTGCTCATTCAACATCAACTGTCAGTTCTATGTAGTCAGCCTGTCCCATTATTTGTTCCTAGTAGTCCTTACCTATCCAAATCTGAATGAGAGGAACATGCTGTGTCATTAAACATAACAAATATGTCTACCTGAAGCCATCTTCCTCTTCAATTTCAATTCATCTATCCATATTTTGAATTACGGCTATTTTTTACTTCACTTGCTATTCACATTCCTCACTTATTACACGTCCCAGAATGAGTAATGTAAGGGTGTTCAAACCCTTCTTTGCATTTTATTCTTCCTATTGTCTTCATGGGCTTTATTAAGATTATCTTCATGAAATATCTAATACTAAGCAAGTACATCATATAATTTTCACTCTTTTTCTATTAAAAAATCAATTTTTAAATTTTTTTGTATTAACATATACTCATTAAGCATCTGAAGATAGAGCAGATGAAAACAATGAACTTTCACTTATTCAAAAATCTCAGTAATTTATGATTTAAGATGACACCAAAGAAAGCTTTGGAGAGGAGGTATATCTAATTGTCTTTGAAAAGCTTGTCTCAAGATGAGTGCATTTTTTTCCCTATAATTTACATTTTGATAAGGTCAACTTTCTCAGAAACCCTTCATTGTGCTGTGTATAAGTAACACTGAACAAATGGAAATACAAAAAAATGAAAGTGTCCCTACCTTAAGGAAAATTACTGCAGGTCTTACTTTCAGACTTCGTATACCTGCAACATAAGAAGAAAGACATTCAAGAGTTATTTACATTATGTAGAAAATAGTATTCTTCAAGTAAGCAAAAACTGAGACATGGCACTCTCTTCTCAGCAGACATCTATATCTAATTTAAAAAAAAATAAAAGATACCATCAGAGTTGTTCCATTTGAGTAAGAATAAAATAAACAGAAAAATACTAAGTTGATGAAAATAATTAGGGTAGTCATGAGATGGAAACATCTAGAAATGCAGAGTAAACCAACCTGAGCCTCTAAGATGACTTTCAGGTATGTGGTATAGTACAATCCATAGTACAAAGTAATTTTTCTTACCATCAATATTAACTTGTCTTTCTGCATAACCATATCATATAATGAGATTCAGCATTGCTTCTTCTATATTTTATTTTTAAAATATAAAAAAAGTTCTATGTAATTTGCAGTGCTAATGTTGGAATATTTAAGATATTGTGTAGCATTCAGTCACTATTCAATTCATTCTCATATAACAGCAAAAGTAATAATGACATAGAACTTTGTGGTTTATAGAGCATTTTCATAAAATGCATATATTTATAAATAAACCCAGTGAAAAGCACAGGCACTTAGGAAAACGGCTTGGCAAAAGATGATATTGACCTCTGAGAATAAACAAATGTAGTAATCTCTGAGACTGCCTCGGCTAGAGAAAGTTAACAGGTTGTGGTACAGAAAAAGCAAACCTGGTGAGATTGTGGTCAGGTCTACCTGAGTTGAAGGAGACAAAAGTGGAAGTTTAGGGAAGAAAAGGTGGCTAGAGTTTGCAGGGCAGAATAGCATAGAGGAAAGAGATCCACAGAGGTAGAACTCTAAAGATCTTCTGAGGGTCCCCTTTGCATAATCAGTTGATCAGTGCATGAGTATGAAGGTATTATCCACAGCCAGAAAAAAGCACCTGAAAGTTAAAAGGGAACCATGCCCCCTATTCAATAGGATTAAGAATAGTGACTGTTGCCATTAGCCAAGGTGGAAAACCTCATAATTTGAGGAATGTTGGTTAGAATACTAAAAAAGGTCTTGCCTCAGTAGGAAAGAAAATAAATCCTAAAAGAAATGTAGCTTTTATCCCATCTAACAAAGTTGAAAAGCAAGACCCAAAAAGATCAGGTTGTTTCCAAATAACTTAACCAAGTCCTGAACAAAGCTCAAGGACATTTATAGGAATTTACATAGGATATAAAAATATGCAGCAACCAATAAAGTTGTCAATATCCTGACCAAGTATAAAAGATCAAAGGTGCTCACAATTCATTCCATTAAATCATTAAAAAAAGAAGAAGAAAGTGATTCTCCTATTTTGCAGTTCACCAAATTCAATTGTTTTGTGAAATATCAACACACTAAGAAACTCACTATTTCAAGAAAAATATTCAGACAGTTATACCACTGTTCAAAAAGAATATGTCTTCCTAGTGATAGTATCTATTCCTCTAAATTTTGTTTGCTTGATTTAAATAACACAAACAGGTCACCACAATTTTATTTTTTAAGTGTTTATTTAAGAACATATTATTCTTTAAGGAAATATTTGAAACCTAGCTCCCTGCATCAAAGTGTACACAGAACTGGTACTGGAAAAAAAAAAAAAAAAAAAAAAAAAAGAGGCAGAAGAGATGGCAAAAAAAGAAAACCACTTAAGGACTTAAAATTTACAAAGAATGGTACTAGACATCATAAATTTAATATTTACATAATTCCCAGAGTAACTTTCTAATCTTTTATACCATGATTCAGGTGACTTCCACAAGTAACTATTAGTGTTGGTTCTGTGATTAATACAACAGATTAATAATAATTAATGTCCTTTTCTATGTAGTTTAAGCACTCTATTTTTTATACAACACATCAAATAAATGCATCCCTATGGCACAATTCATAGTATGACATACTTCTAAAAAAAGTCCATGAGTCCAAAAAGTAATTATAAAAAATATTAGAAAATATTTTAAATTGAAGGAAAAATAAAACCATAACATATCAAAATTTATGGGATGCAGCCAAAGCATTCCTTAGAGGAAGAGTCACAGCATTAAAATGACTGTATCAGAAAACAACAGAAGTTTCAAATTAATTATCTGTGCTTCCACCTTATGAAATTGTGGGGGG
>NW_024423897.1:10403729-10417562 GCF_017311325.1 Ursus maritimus
GGGGGGGGAGATAGAAAACTAATACCAAAGCAAATAGCCAAAAGAAAACAATAAAGATAAGTGCAGAGGTCAGTAAAACCAGAAAAGCTGCACAGGAAATTCAATGAAAATAAATGTTATTTCGTTCTTTTCTGTTTTTTTTTCAGATTTTTGGTTTTTTTAAGAGCAGTTTTAACTACAACAAAATGACTGGAAGGTACAGTGATTTCCAATATAATCCTTACCCCAAAACATGCATAGCCTCCCCATTATCAACATCACTCATCAGGATAGCACATTTTTTTCCAAGTATAAACTACACTGACACATCATAATTACCCATAGTTTACTTTAGAGTTCACTCCTGGTATATATCCCATGAATTTGGACAAATGTATAATGGCATATATCCATTATTATAACATCAACAGAGTATTTTCACTGCCTTAAAAATCTCCTGTGCTCCACTAATTCATCCCTTCTTCTGCCCAACCTCAACAACCGTAGATTTGCCTTTCCAGAAAGTCATATGATTGGAATCATACAGTATATGTAGTTTTTTCAGACTGTCTTCTTTCACTGTGTAATATGCATTGAGGGATCCTCCCTTTCCATGGCTTGATAGTGTTAACTAATGTACCACAGTTTACTTATCCATTCACCTACTGAAGGACATGATGGTTGCTTCCAAGTTTTTGAAATTATAAATAAAGCTGGTATAAACCTCTGTGTGTATGTTTTTGTGTAAACATTAGTTTTCAACTCCTTTGGGTAAATACCAAGGAGTGCAATTTCTGGACTGCATGATAACAGTATTTCAAGTTTTGTTGGGAAACTGACAAACTGTCTTCCAAAGTGACTGTACCATTTTGCATTACCCCTAGTAATGCATGAGAGGCCCTGTTGCTCTACATTATCCCCAACATTTGGTATTGTCAGTGTTCTGGATTTTGGCCATTCTAATAAGTACACAGTGATTTCTTGTTGCTTTAATTTGTATTTTCATAATCACATATAATGTGAGACATATTTTTATATGCTTATTTTCAATCTGAATATCTTCTTTGGCAAGCTGTTTGTAAAGTCTTTGGCCCATTTTTTAATCATGTTGTTTGTTCTTATATTGTTGAGTTTTAAGGGCTTTTGTATAATTTGGAAAACAGTTTTATCAGATATGTCTTCGGAAATATTTTCTCACAGTCTCAATATTTTCTGGTTCTCTTGACATCGTTTTTCATAGAGAACTCTTTATGAATTTTAACGAAGTCCAACTTAACAATTATTTCTTTATGGGTCATGCTGTTGGTATTGTCTCTAAAAAGGCATCATCAGGGCACCTGGGTGACACAGTTGGTTCTGTGGCCGACTCTTGGTTTGGTTCAGGTCATGATGTCGGGGCCATGAGATGGAGCCTTGCATTGGGCTGTGTTCTCACCATGGAGTCTGCTAAAACTCCCTCTGCCTCCCCCCATACTCTTTCTCTCTAAAATAAATAAATAAATCTTGAAAAATAAATACATAATAAATAAAAATAAAAAGGCATCGCCATGTGCAAAATCATCTAGATTTTCTCCTGTGTTAAATCTTTTAGGAGTTTTACAGTGTTTTGTTTTATGTTTAGGCCTATGATCCATTTTAAGTTAATTTTTGTAAAGACTGTAAAGTCTGTGTCTAGATTCTTTTTTTTTTTTTTAAAGATTTTATTTATTTATTTGACAGAGACGGCCAGCGAGAGAGGGAATACAAGCAGGGGGAGTGGGAGAGGAAGAAGCAGGCTCCTAGCAGAGGAGCCTAATGTGGGGCTCGATCCCAGAACGCTGGGATCACGCCCTGAGCCGAAGGCAGACGCTTAATGACTGAGCCACCCAGGTGACCCATCTTTTTTTTTTTTTCTTAATGCGGATATCTAGATGTTCCAGCACCATTTGTTGAAAAAAGGATCTTTGCTCCATTGTTTTCTTTGCTCCTTTGTCAGAGATCAGTTGACTACATTCGTGTGGGTCTATTTTTGGGTTCTCTATTCTCTTCCACTGAACAATTTATCTATTATTTTGCCAATAACACACTGTCTTGATTCCTACAGCATTATTGTAAGTCTTAAGGTTGGGTACTGTCAGTGCTCCAACTTTGTTGTTCTCCTCCAACATTTTCTTGGCTATTGTAGGTCTTTTGCCTCTCCATAAAAGCTTTAAAACCAATATCCATAAAATAACTTGCTTGGGATCTTGATTGGGATTGCACTGAATATGTAGATCAAGAAAAACTGACATCTTGATAAATCTGAGTCTTCCTATTCATATACATGAAATACCTATCCATTTATTTAATTTTCTTTGATTTCAAAAAGACATTTCTTCAAAAGATCAATTAAATTGATATGCCTCTAATCAAACTGCCCAAAAATATACTCCCAGATAAATGACTGATTTTTCAACAAAGGCAAGGCACAGCAATGGAGAAAAGAACCTTTTAAAAAATTGGAAATATGACAAAAGTACATCAATCCATGTCTCATATCAAGTGCAAAGATTACCTCACAATGAACCACAGACCTTAATATAAAATTCAAAATTATAAAATTTCTAGAAGGCAATACATGAGACACTTTTGTGACCATGAGTTAGGCAAAGATTGCTTTGACACTGCACTAAAAGTACTATCCCTAAATGAAAAAAATATAATTTTGGACTGAAAATTATGAACCTGTGCTCTTTGAAAGAGATTAAATAGAGAGTAAAATGACAAATGCAGTTTAGGAGACAAAACTTGCAAGCACATATATGAGAAAGGTCCTGTATCCAAAATATATCAAGAACTGTTAGAATTCAATATTAAAACACACACACACACAAACACACAGAACTGAATTTTAAAAATCAACAAGATTTTGAACAAACACTTCACTAAAGAATATATTTGGATGGAAAATAAACACATAAAGTGATGTTCAACATTATGAGTCATATGGAAAATGTCAATTAAAAACTGCAATGAGAAATCACCACATATTGGAATGGCTAAAACAGAGATAAAAACAAAAGACATACACATGTGAGCATGCACATGTGCAGACTTTGCCACAGTGAGGATATGGAGGAACTAGAACTCTAGTTCTAGTTTGTATCGTGAAAATGCAAAATGGTACAGGCACTTTGGAAAAGTCTGGTGTTCTCTTATAAAATATATTCCTTGTTTACCATTTATTCCTAAGTTCCATCACTAGGAATTTACCCATGCTAATGTTTATAGCCATTATACTAATAAACAACCCAAATGTGTCTCAACACAAGTGGATCTATATAATGCAATACTAGCCAGCAATAATATGGAATGTATCACTGATACATGAAATAACATGGATGAATCCAAATGTATTACACCAAATGAAAGCAGCAAGACTCAAAAGGCTGTACACTGTAAGATTCCATATACATGACATTCTGGAAAAAAAGGCAAAGTTATAGGGTCAGAAAACTAATCAGTGGTTTCTAGAGGCTAGGGTTAGAGGAATGGTTTCATTATAAAGAGGTACAAGAGAATGTTTGACAGATGGGACTGTTTTATATGCTTTTGGTGGTGATTACACAACTGTAATGCCTCTGTTAAAGTCATAAAACTAATAAATGTGGTGAATTTTAATGAATATAAACTTGTAACTTAATAAAAGAAAATAATAAGCAAAAATGCGACATTGTATAATAATTATAAATAAATGAAAATTACTATAAAAATATACCATTTATCATAGTACCAAAAAGATGAAATATGAGGGATAACTTAACAAAATATGTGCAAAACCTTCCAATGAAAACTAGAAACCATTGCTGAGAGAAATTAAGGAAGGTATTTACCTAAGAGAAAAGAAAATAGAAATCCACAAATATTAGAACAAGAAAGTTCCTAACAACTTTATTCCTAGAAGTCTAAAACTAGGAAAATAACCCAATAACATACCAAAGGTACACAACAAAGAACACTGAAAGAGACCCACACATATATAGATCCATGGTTTATGCCAAAATAACACAGTAGAGTAGTAGATAACAAAGATGTTTTCAAGTAACAGTGAGGGACAACTGGATATCACAAAGGAAGAAGGGGAAAAAAAAAAACAACACTTATCCCCTACTGTATACAACAATCCATTCTAGATTAATTAAATACTGAAATGCAAATACTACTACTATTACTAGTACTAATAATAAAGTTTTTCTAGATCATAATTTAGGAAAATAATTTCATGATCTCAAGGTACTAAAACTTCTTACACAGGACCGAAAAAGCACGAAAGAGTGATAAAATGGACTATATTAAAGAATTTCCATTCATCAAAAGACATTATTAAAAATGTTATTAAATGTTATTAAAAATAAGCTACACTGTGGGAAAAGATATTTGCAACAGTTATTACCCCTAACAGGCTCATATCTAGAATATACAAATAAATCCTACATATCATAAGAAAACGAAGCCCTCCCCACCCACAAATTGCCAAGATAATTAACAAAAGATAGTATCCAAATGGCCAATAAACATTCAAAAGGTTAACTGTGTTAATAATCAGACCCATGCAAAGTAAAACAAAAACAACAACAACAAAAAAAAACACTACTATTACTAAAACTCATGGACATTTTCTCAATCCAAATGGCCAATAAACATTCAAAAGGTTAACTGTGTTAATAATCAGACCCATGCAAAGTAAAACAAAAACAACAACAACAAAAAAAACACTACTATTACTAAAACTCATGGACATTTTTCTCAACATAATTCCCCAGAAAGACCAAAATTTAAAAGTCAATGATGTCAAGTATCTGAAGTAAAGGAATTTTTCATATACTGGTGGAGGGAGTATAAACTGGTACAACCTACTTTGGAAAACAGGTGGGTACCAATTACTAAGTTTGAAGATATTATCTTTGGACTCAGCAATTCCACTCCTACCGAACAGATAGCATATCAAAAAATACATACAAAAATGTGTGAAAGCCCAAATTTGTAAATCACTCAAATCCCAATTAACAGAACAATGTTAAAACAAATTTAATAAACGAATAAATGGATAAATGATGCTCCATCGTGACTTCAAACTTAACATGTTTAAAAAGAAACCCGGCCTCTTTTCCTTCCAAATCAAGTTCCATACTGGACTGCCAAATTCTGCCCATGGCACCATCACTTGCTTCCAATTCTAACTTGAAATATATGCTCTTTATATTGTTGAAGCAGAAAAATTATATATTTTAGCATCTAAGGGATCATAGTTCTAAATCCAGCCTTTCCTTTTACAATCTGTGTCCCTGTAAGCAAATTACCTAATTGACTCCCAACACTAGTGGCTGCATCTGGGAAATGGAGACAGATACTACAATCTCTTAAAATTAAATGAAATAACAAATGTAAAAATTTAGCCCACAGTGCATATTTTTAAAATGTTGACTCCTGTTTTCTCTAAATACAAACACCGCTATATACAAACAGACCTTTTCTTTTTTTTTATTATGTTATGTTAGTCACCATACAGTACATCCATAGTTTTTGATGTAGTGTTCCATGATTCATACAAACAGACCTTTTCTAACATCAACTGTCTCTTTGTATTGTGTTTGAGAAAGAGTAAAAGAGCCCTGACAGCTCAGAAGGTATTATGGCACTGTCAACTAGGCTGGGTGTTCCCCTACTGGAGATCAGACCAGGCACTCTGTGACCATGATGAATCAAGAAAAACAAAACAAAAAAACTCCATAATCCATAATCCTGTCAGACAAAAACTAAAACTGTTCAAATAACAAAAATGACCTAATATCTCCTTACCCATGCTTATATTAGTGATTGCTGCCTCTTTACCAATTACGCCTTTAGAACTGTTTCACATCTCCTGCTTTTAAAATAAGAATTACTAGAATACTCAGTCAGAATTATCTCCATCTCCTTGGACCCTTCTCCAAATCACCTAATACAAGGTCAAATCCTACCATAAAATCCCCCTAACACTCTCTTAACAGATGTTCCAAGCCCAGTGTGTGTAATCTCCCTCTTTGCAACAATTCAGTAAACCCAACTTTGACTCAGATATACCCTTGGTTGTCTTTGATTTGGGACCATTGTCATCTCTCAAATGTGGCCCCTCATTTAATCCATCTGTCACCCCTTTCCATGTGAGATCTCTTTTCCTTCATGTACAAACTATTTTGGCAACCTAACTGGGATTTCTACATTTCCCTTTCTATCTCCAACCCATTCTAGAAACTGCTGAATATTAGTACAAAAAATCATCTTCCTAAAAAAATACTATTTATCAGACATCTAATTTTACATGTCCATTTTAATATTTAGTGAGTGAAAGGCTGTCAGTACTTGTTCTCTCAAGAGACAAGATACATCTTTTGTGCTTGTGAACCAATTGCAAGCTGTGATATATCTGGGTGTTCAGAGATAAAGTGCCAAATGCAGACCTGTAAATGGAAAAGCAATTTTCTCTTATGCTTCATATAATAGTGTGTCAAAATTCTCTAATTCCTTTGTTTTGTCTTAAATAAAGAAAGGTTAGGTTGCGAGTAAAAATTCTGTTTTGATAGCTTGAATCTCTGGAATAACCCCCAAAGGAATTAGCAGGAAGCAGATCTAGTCAAAGCAATGTTTAGAAAATAGAAGTTTATACCTTGTCATTATATTTCACATTTTCAACTAGACCTGCAATGAGAACACTACCTTCCTTTTTTTATTCAATAGATACTTTTCATTTGTGCTTTTTAAAAGTATTTTTAAAATTGTATTTTACATAACATGACACATAAATTGCACACTGTGGAAAGAATTGTCTGCCTCCCTGAATGAAACCATTTTAATCTCAAGAGTTTTATTATCTGTTAAAATCTATTTAAATATAGGCATTCAATTTTACATTACTTGACATTTATGGAGAAGCTATTTTACAGCAGCAAGTTTCTGAACAGACAAGATCACAGCAAACAGTCAGGATTATATGATATTCTAGATTAAAAAGTATGGGGAAAGAGTGGTCTGAATATCCTGGGCACTTCACATATGTAAATATATGTAATAAAACTCTGGATGAGAGGTCTGCTAATACATTATATGTGTTTGACAACTACAATTATGACATGCATAATAATAGTCTACCTACATATTTTTTGCTGTATTTCAATATTCATTGAAGCTTTATTGTTTTGAATATTAGCTAAACTATTTAATATAAAACTGGAGAAAAGAGACATGCATTTGTAACATGGAATATTCAGTTACTTGAAGACTGTATTTTTTTTTTAAAGAAAATAACTTCGCTAATTGAACTGGATAGAAAGACAAAGAATCCTACTCTAATTATGCATAGTGATCTATCTACGGGCTAAAACATGATCTCAGCTTTTACTTCAATGATACAAAAATACAAATCATGGGCACAGTTTTAGATATAGAAAGATGTTTTTTGGTAACACTTGCTCAAATTGCTAGCTTGAGTTAGGGTTGAAAAAAACTGGGAAAATAAGCTCCACAATGAGGGTTTTCTACAACTGGCCTCGTGAGTGTGATGTATAACAATTGAAACTGGACTGTTCATGAATAAGAAAAGAAACAACTCGCCACAAGATTTTAAATTACACAAAAGAATATGCATGAAACTTCTATCCATTCAAATGGCAACTGAAAAATGAGGTAATTACCTAAAATAATTTGCATGTTAAGAGCTAATGCAATATTACAAAGTAAAGTCCAGTTGTGAAAGCAATGCATAATTTCCTGATTAATGTCTCATGCACAATATTCCTCCATGCTCAGTCAGAGCCTAAATAACAATATGGTCAATCAATCAAATATTTAAAAAAGATAACTAAGATAACCAATGAGTTCAGCTCTAATAAATCATGACTTGAACTCAGTGAATTTTAGAAATATGACAAGGAATCAAAAAATATATCATTTTTAAGGCAATACATTCAGATTTTAATTGGAATGATTATAGATTTTTAGTGATTCAAGATTAGTGTGTGAAGGCAATTTTTTTTTTTTTAGTTTATAAAATGTCATCTATTAAGCTATTGAAGAAAACTTCACATTAAAATACCAAGTCTGTAACTAACAGCTCTGCCAAAAGTTATGATAAGAGCGATATTTAGTCAGGAAGACTGAGAATGTCAGTGGAGTAATATGGCCAAATTTCCTACATGGATTATGAAACATTTCCCTTCTCAGTGCAAAGTGGAAACATTTCTTCTGAAGTAGAATTAATCTCCTCTGTCAGCTGAAGACAGGTGTGGTAATAAACAAAGGAGAAGCAGGTGAGGCAAAGCTACTCTAAAAGATACAAGGATCATAAATGAGCTCTTATCAGTCACTTAACAAATTCAAATAGCCTTTCTTTCACTTTTCTACTATTCTCTTCTTGGGTAAATGGAGACACTCTTTAAAATATTAAAGCTATTTATGTAACTTATTAAAAGGCAGAATTTTTCTCTCTTTGTTTGGTAGATAGGGGAAAGGAAAGCAGAAGTTTTCTGAAAGCCAAGGTGCTTTTTGTTGTTGTTGCGAATAGGAAAATGATGAAAGGCAGTTCAAGAAAATGTGTTCATGATTATCATGACCCAGCCAGAAAACTGACTCTCCTTTTGCTTCTTCTCAGGAAAACATTAATATATGGCAAGTGAAGAAAGCAAGTTTGGAGGTCACACAGGCTATTCTGTCTGGGGCCCACAAGTTACTGGGACTTTCAACAAGTTACTGAACCACTTCCAAGCCTATTTTTTAACCTGAAAACTGGGGGTGGTAACATAACACACACTACTGGGCAGTTGGGACTACTGACTAGAACCAGTATGAAACATTAGCACCAGTGCTAGAACAGTGGGTTGGCACCAATCACTTAGCCTAGTGACTGGTACTAGCAAGTGTTGAATATACAGCACAGAATTTATCATCAGTGCTGTTTTTAAATCACTTATTTAACATCTTATATACATTCCCTTATCTCTATAATGGAGAGATTAAAAGTACTCCTCTACAGTATATTTGTTGTGAGAATTAAAAGTATTAATACACCTACATTTCTTATAACAGTGTCTGATATATAACAAGAACTCAAAGGGTTAATAAATTAAACACTGGTTATCTACTTACTGATGTAGGAAAGAACGTTAGGGTTCGAAGCTTATGGCCAAGAAAGAATTCTTGAAACGTCTTTAGTGCAAAAAGTTGATTTCATTAAAGCACGGAGACAGGACCAGTGGGCAGAAAGCTGTGCTGTGAAGGGCATTCCAAGATGGCGGAGAAGCAGGAGCCCTAAAGTTCGTCTGGCCCCAGGAATTCAGCTAGAGAGCTACCAAACCATCCTGAATATCTATGAACGCAACTGGAGAACGAAGAAAAGAGTAGCAGAAACTCTATGAACAGAAAAGCAACCACTTTCTGCAACAAGGAGAAAAGATGGCGGAGGAGTAGGGGACCCCTTTTTCAGCTGGTCCCCTGAGTCAAGCTGGTATCTACCAGATCATCCTGAACACCCACGAAATCAGCCTGAGACGCACGAAGATACATCTGGATCTCTACAAACAAACATCTCCAGCGCTGAATATTGAGGTACGAAGTAGGGAGCCGTGAATCTGCGCACAGATATTGGAAGATAAACGGAAGGGGGAGGGAGCCGTCACGCTCAGGTGTGGGGAGCAGTAGCCACTTGCACTGGGGAGCGGGCCGGACTTGCGGACTGGCACCAGCGAGAAAGCAGACTGAGACCATGAGCCTGGGAACGCCCAGGCAACCAGACTGAAAACCAGAGCTTGGGATAGCTCACTGGAACCAGACTAAAACCAGGAACTCACGAGTGCACGCATGTCCAACTGAAAACCAGAGCTCCGGAGCGCACACTCGAGCTAGACTGAAAGCAAGAGCTCGGGAGCGCACGCGCAATAAGACTGAAAACCAGCGCTCCGGGGCGCATGAACCACATTGAAACAGGGAGCTCGCTGAAAACCAGAGCTTGGGATAGCTCACTGGAACCAGACTAAAACCAGGAACTCACGAGTGCACGCATGTCCAACTGAAAACCAGAGCTCCGGAGCGCACACTCGAGCTAGACTGAAAGCAAGAGCTCGGGAGCGCACGCGCAATAAGACTGAAAACCAGCGCTCCGGGGCGCATGAACCACATTGAAACAGGGAGCTCGGGAGCATGCGCGGGGCACCAGGGGTGGCTGGCGGCGTTAGAAGCACAAAGGACAGAGACGTGCCAGCCCTGAAAGTTAGGGGGGAAGAGCGGCTGTGGGGCACACAACCCGGGATGCTTCAGGGTTTTTAGCAGCACTGACAGAAACAGAGTTAAAGTGACCAAGAGAGATCACTGGAGAGCGGACTGTGATCTCTCATTTCTGAGACAGAGGCTAGGATATGGCCACTGCTGCTCTGACTCTCAGAAGAGTCACAGAAAACCGCCAGGGAAAGCCACCAGAGAACAAAAGCCCGGAAATACCAGCTCACATTGTGCTCATCCCGATCCCCCCTTGCAGGAGACAGGGCGACTCTACCCAAACAGGGTTGCCTGAGTATCGGCGCAGCAGGCCCCTCCCCCAGAAGGCAGGCTGAAAAATCAAGAAGCCCACATCCCTAAGGCCCCTACAAAACAAGTGCACACTGCCTGGGTCCTGGTCAATAATTTGGGTTCTGGGCATCCCTGCAACCTCTCCTCATCAGAATGACGAGGAGGAGAAATCCCCCCCAGCAAAGAAAAGATAATGAGTCTGTAGCCTCTGACACAGAACTGATGGATATGGATATAACCAAATTGTCAGAAATGGAGTTCAGAGTAACAATGATCAAGATGATGTGTAGGCTTGAAAAAAATATTAACAAAAATATTAACAAGAATATAGAATCTCTAAGGGCGGAAATGAGAGCGAATCTGGCAGATACTAAAAATGCTATGAATCAAATGCAGTCTAAACTAAATGCTCTGATGGCCAGGGTAAATGAGGCAGAAGAACAAATTAGTGAATTGGAGGATGGGATGTTAGAAGAGAAAGTTAAAACAGAAACTTGCTCAAAAAAATCCAATCTCAAGAATGTAGATTACGGGAGATTACTGACTTAATGAAACATCCCAATGTCAAAATCATCGGCATCCCCGAGAGGGTGGAGAAAGAGAGAGGTCTAGAAGAGATATTTGAACAAATTGTAGCTGAAAACTTCCCTAATCTGGCAAAGGAAACAAGCATTCATGTCCAAGAGGCAGAGAGGACCCCTCCTCCCAAGGTCAATGAGAACAGACCTACACCACGTCACGTCGTAGCGCAATTCACAAATATTAGATCCAAAAATACAGTATTGAAAGCACCCACGGGAAAGAAAATCCTTACGTACAGAGGGGAAAAAATCAGGATAATGTCAGACCTGTCTACAGAGACCTGGCAGGCTAGGAAGGGTTGCCAGGGTATTTTCAAAGCTCTATCTGAGAAGAACATGCCGCCAAGGATCCTCTATCCAGCAAGGCTGTCATTCAAAATTGATAGGGAGATAAGGACTGTCCAGGATGGGCAGAAACTAAAGGAATTCATAACCACCAAACCAGCCCCACATGAGATATTAAGGGGGTTCTATAAAAGTAAAAAGACCCCAAGAGTGATACAGAACAGAAATTTACAATCTATAGAAACAAAGACTTCACAGGCAACATGACATCCTTAAAATCATATCTCTCATAATCACTCTCAATGTGAATGGCCTAAATGCTCCCATAAAACACTACAGGGCTGCAGATTGGATACAAAGACATGACCCATCCATTTGCTGTCTACAAGAGACTCATCTTGAACCTAAAGATACATCCAGACTGAAAGTGAAGGGATGGAAAACCATTTTTCATGCCAATGGACCTCAAAAGAAAGCCGGGGTAGCAATTCTCATATCAGACAGATTAGATTTTAAACTAGACCGTAGTTAGAGATACAGAAGGACACTATATTTTCATTAACTAGTGATGTATCCAACTGGAATATACAATTATAAATATCTATGCCCCAACAGGGAGCTACTGATACACAAGCCAACTCTTAACCAGAGATAAAGAAGGCATAATAGATAATAATACGGTTAATAGTAGGGGACCTCTATGGCCTCCACTTCGCAAGGCAAGACGGTCACCTAAGCATGAAAATCAACAAGTAACGAGGCTTTGAATGTTATACTGGACCAGATGGATCTCATACTACTATAGGCCTTTACCCCCAGAACGAACAGATACTCTTTTTTTGAATGACACATGGTTTTCTCAGAATAATAGACCATGATATGGGTCTAAAACAGGTCTCAACGCATACCAAGATGTTGGGTCATTCCCTGCATAATTTACTCAGACCACAATGCTTTTGAAACTGGAACTTAATCACAAGGAAAAAGATTTGGAAGAAACTCAAACACTGAAACTAAGAATCAAATCCTGCCAACAGAATAGGCATTGGGTAAGCGGAAGTAAGAAATCAGGTTAACAATATTTGGAGACCAATGAAAATGAAAACCTGCGTCAAATTGGGAATGCAAACATGTGCAGTCTCTAAGGCTAAAGGAAAACCATGCATCCAAGGGCTCACTCAGGAAAAAGAAAAATCTAAAATGCAGTTTTTATATCTCACCTCAAGAAGCTGGAGCTAGAACAGAAGAACAGGCTAATTCCATGCCACACGAAGGCGGGTGATCAAGTAAGAGCAGAGATCAATGGAACGAAACCAGGGCCATGTAGAAGCAGATCCAACAGAAACTAGAAGCTGGTTCTTTGAAAGAATAAATAAGATCGATAGCAACTGGCCCAACTACTCAAAAGAATTAGAAAAAGGACCCAAGTGTAAGTACAATCTGAATTAAAAGAAGGAGAAGATCACAACAAACCTAATGAAATAGGAAGGATCATTAGAAACTTTTAGTCAACGCTTTAGTGCCAATAAATTAGCAAGCTAGGCTGGAAGAAATGGATGCTTTCACAGGAAACCTCTAAACTCCCAAGAGTTTGAAACGGAAGAATTGATTATTTAAACGACCAGTATTAATTTGTAAAGAGATTGAAGCAGTGATGAGCTGCTCCCCAAACAAGAGTCCGGGGCCTGGCCAGCAGTTCCCCAAGGGATATTCTCCAAAGCATTCAAGAAGAAGAAATAATACCTATTTTCCTAAAAGCTTTTTCAAAAAGTGAAAACAGAAGAGAGAAACTACCAAACTCATTCTAGGAGGCCAGGTTCACCGTGATCCCCAAGATGACAGGCAGACCCATCAAAAGGAGAATTATAGACGATTCCCTGATGATGTGATTAAATTCTCAATCTAGACTAAAGGATCAACAGGTGTATTGAAAGGATTTCATCTCGCTTCCAAGAGTGGGATTCAGGCGCCCTGGATGCAAAGGTGGTTCAACATTCTACATGATCGAGGTGTGAAGATCATATCAACAGAAAAGAGTCCAAAACTGATCCTCTCTTTGATGCAGAAAAAAGCATTTGACAAATACAGTCCTTTCTGATTCAAAACATATACAAGTAATTAGGGAATAGGGGTGAAATTGCTTTTCAATTTCATAAAACCATCTCTGAAAAACCTACACAGAATATCATTCTCATGAAGGGGAACAAGCTGAAAGCCTTTCCCTTACAATCAGAGAATTTTGACAAGGATTTTCCCTCTTGCCATTATTGTTCAACATAGTACTAGAAGTCCTTGCAGCAGCAATCAGACATATTAAAGGATAAGGTATCAAATTGGCAAAGAAGAAGTCAAACTGTCTCTCTTTGCAGGTGTATGTTACTCTATATAGAAAACCCAAAAGACTCCACCCCCAAACTACTAGAACTTATAGAGG
>NW_024423897.1:10418301-10426288 GCF_017311325.1 Ursus maritimus
CTAGAGGAGAACATAGGCTGCAACCTCTTTGACATTGGCCATAGCAACTTTTTTCATGACACATCTCTAAAGGCAAGAGAAACAAAAGAAAAAAATGAACTTGTGGGAGTTCATCAAGATAAAAAGCTTCTGCACGGCCAAGGAAACAGTCAAAAAAACTAAGAGGCAGCCCATGGAATGGGACAAGATAATTGCAAATGACACTACAGATAAAAGACTAGTATCCAAGATCTACAAAGAATTTCTCAAACTCAATACACAAGAAACAAATAATCAAATCAAAAAATGGGCAGAAGATATGAACAGACACTTTTCCAATGATGACCATACAAATGGCTAACAGACACATGTGAAAATGTTCAAAATCATTAGCCATCAGGGAAATTCAAATCAAAACCACACTGAGATACCACCTTATGCCAGTTAGAATGGCAAAAATGGACAAGGCAGGAAACAACAAATGTTGGAGAGGATGTGGAGAAAGGGGATCCCTCTTACACTGGTGGTGGGAATGCAGGTTGGTGCAGCCACTCTGGAAAACAGTGTGAAGGTCCCTTAAAAAGTGAGAAATTGAGCTAACCTATGATCCAGCAATTGCGCTAATGGGTATTTACCCCAAAGATACAGATGGAGTGAAGAGAAGGGCCATATGCACCCCAATGTTCATAGCAGCATGGTCCACAGTAGCTAAACTGTGGAAGGAGCCGAGATGCCCTTAAACAGATGACTGGATTAAGAAGATGTGGTCCATATATACAATGAAATATTATTCAGCCATCAGAAAGAAGATTACCCAATATTTGCAGCAACATGGACGGGACTGGAGGAGATTATGCTAAGTGAAATAAGTCAAGCAGAAAAAGACAATTATCATATGGTTTCACTCATTTATGGAACATAAGAAATAGGAAGATCGGTAGGAGAAGGAAGGGAAGAATGAAGGGGGAGTAAATAGAAGGGGGAATGAACCATGAGAGTGTGTGGACTCTGGGAAACAAACTGAGGGCTTCAGAGGGGAGGGGGTGGGGGATTGGGATAGGCCGGTGATGGGTATTAAGGAGGGCACATATTACATGGTGCACTGGGTGTTATATGCAAATAATGAATCTATGAAAATCTATGCATCAAAAACTGGGGATGTACTGTATGGTGACTAATATAACAAAATAAAAATTATAAAAAAAAGAAAAAAAGAAAGCTGGACTGGGGTCATGGGGAGTGGCCCATTATATACTTTCAGGTTGGGTGGGGGTTAGGGATAGCATAAGTCTCTAATTAATTTTGGAAGCAAGTTATCCAGGACCTTGAGAGGGCTAGCTATTGTTGGGAAAATGTCATTTATTACCTTCTAATAAAACCTTAGTCATGAGACCCTTCAGATATATATCGGTGGGCCATATGTTTGAGGGATTATTGCCAACACATATCTTGGGGGGTAGAGATAAAGGAAGTTTCCAAAAGAATTTTTATATGTTAAAGTAGACTTACAGGAACCCAGTGGGGGGTATGCGGGAGGTCAGTCTAAGATTGCCTTTTGCCCTCAGCAATGTATTATTATTGAGGCAGCTGAGCTCCTAGAGGAATGTTTGCCTGTTTTAAGGGCTTGTCAATGGGCCGTAGGTAGTAAGGAAATTTAATAATTTTTCTTCTGCCTTTGTTTCCAACATCACTTAATACCTATATGCAGTCATTCAAGCTCAAATTAATTAAAATTAAATAAAATTTAAAATGTCACATGAATCACACTTCAAGTGCTCAAGAGGCACATGTGGCTATTGTCTCTTGTATTGGACAATCAGATTAGAATTATTTCTATCATCTCAGAAAATTCTATTGGATAGTGATAATAGATATGTCCTTAAAGATGTGCAGGAAAAAATGACCATTCATACTTACTGTTAGCCAGTGAGTGGGGTGCACAGGATGGAATATAAGATAGACAGTTTGCAGAAGATGATTAACTTGTACCTTACATAACTTCATAATATTTCAGGTTGTTTTAGGTGTGCCTTCTTTACATTGAGGCATGTATTGTTTTAAGAAAAAATTTAAATTGTGAAATAACAATTATGAACACTTAAATTTTACATCAGATTAACTCTAGTTAACAAGGAAAGAATTATTCACACTGTCAATTCAACAGCAATGTACGATTTAGAATTTACTTGAGGTAACAACTTCATTAAAAAAAAAAAACTATAAATATGACTTTAAGTGATGTCCCAATGTAACAAAACTTTTCAGGGATTTGGCAGAATAAATGCTTGCAACTGTGGTGACTAAGACTTTTCAAACTTTGTCAGGATTGAAATAGTCTCATAAGTCACACGTAACTGCCACAAAGTTCTCAGCAACTATATAAGAACAGGTTTATTTAATATTTATTAACCAATCATATCAATAATGAGAAGCAATTATATCACCAATTTCCCAAGTGACAAGGACTTCCCTAATTTCAAAACTCTGTGGTCATTTTTTCACATTCTTCACCTCTTTGGCCCTAGATTTCTTGGGAATATTTGATTCTAATGACTATTCTTTAATTTTGGAAACACAACCTTTCCCAGGTCCTCTTATATAATAATCTCCCTGTTCTCCTTCCTCCTATACTATTCTTTCTCAAGAGTATTTCTGGTTTTCTATTCTACCATTCCTCAGTGTCTCACCCTGCATTTTATCATTGATTTTTTTCTTATGTCACTTTAAATGCTCCTCTGAGTGATCTATGCTGCTCTCAATTTCAAATATCACCCACATACTGGTGGCACATTCTATATCTTCAGTGAGAATTTTTCATTTAAATCCTAAACTTCTATTTCGTTTTATTTTTATTTTCTGCATGCTCCATAGACTCAAAGTCAGATTTTTAAAATATTCAATCTTACTCTAGAGCTCTGTTTATAAAACAAATACATGTGCACACACGAATTTTCCTTCTTTATTTTACTTCTAACAAAGACCTGATAATCTTGCAGGTTTATCTTATATTCTTTCTATTAAGTCACTAAATCATGCTCATTCTGCTTCATGTAATAAATAATACATACTCATCCCTCTCTCCAGATGCCTACTTCCGTTCCTTTTATTTAGTCTCCCAGAAATTCTTGTCTAAGCTACTACAATAATTTAGTAACCCATTTTGCCTATTACCAGTTTAACCCCAAGATGCTACCAATATAATTTTCCTTAATCTCACACTTCTTTTGTATAACATGAAATTCTTTAATGACTCTCATCATTTACAGAGACTTTCAAAAACACTTTAGCATGCATGTAAGATCCATTTTTATGAGTCCTGCTCACCTTCTTCGTTCAATTTCTGTCCTATCTTGTTATGTCCCTGAACTCTGTCATTATTAACGTATATATACTTACTATTCCCCAAGTGTGCTATGTTCTCTCATGCTTCCAAAATCCATCGTATTCCTCTTTGCTCTACCTGGAATCTTGCCAATCCTTCTTAGTTCCTTGAAAAATTCAAAGTACTTAAGACTCAGAAGCAACATCTCATTTTTTGGTGCATTTTTCTCATACTTCTTTCACCCTCCTCTTCCATGAAGAATTCAGTTTCTGAATCTCACAGCACTTACTTTAATGCATTATAAAGGAAAAACATCTGTGTGAATCTTTTTGAGATCTCTAAATGTTTCACTCTTAGCATAATATCTATAATGGGTAGATGTTAATATGTCATGCATGGCAGGCCCTCAATTATATTTAGTTAAATTATTCATTAAATAAAGTATTACTGTAAAATTCTATAAATAAAAATAGCGAGAATTATAAAAATTACTGAAAATAACAGGACAATATTGAGAAAAATATTATAATATCAGAAGTTTCATTACTTCCTCCTCTGTGAAATACTTTCACTCATCCACTAATCTCACGGATTTCCTCTTGTCTTATTGGCTTTTCTTTCTCAGTCTGCTTTGTGAATTCCTCTTTATATTTGGACCCTTGAATACTGGAAGAGCCCAAGACTAAGATTTTACCTTTAAATCTCTTCTCTTTATTTGAACACCCCTAGAGATCTCATGCAATCTCGTTACTTTCAATATCACTGCTATTCTGAAGATTCTTGGTTTGGATACCTATGCTACACTCCAGACTTTATATTCAGCTCCATGATACTCAATGCTACTCAGCGTTATCCTGTCGAAGTTCACAAGTTAAAAGCAGAGACCCTTATCTCCCCCACCAAAATGTGCTCTACAACCTAAAAAATTACAATTCTATCTTTCCAATTATTTAAGGCCTCAAACCTTCAAGTAATTAATTCTTTTAGGAAGTCTTGTTAAATATATCCTCAGAAAATATGCAGAACTGACCCTGCCCCATGACCTCCACTGCTATAATCTTGTCCAAGCCATCATCCTCTCTCACCTTAATTAGTGTAGAAGCACGTGAAGTGGTCCCTGTTTTTTTTCTGCTCATTGACCCCCTGCCCTCTTCAATCTAGTCCCAATATAGCAGTCAAAATAATTCTGATAAAATGTAAGTCAGATCTTCTTGCTCTTCTGCTCATAACACTCTCTTGGCTTATCAAGTCACCTACAGTAAAAACCTATATCCTTACATTGACCTACAAAATCCTTAAAGATCCCTGCTACATGTTTGACCTTGCCTTCTACTTTTCTTCACCCATTCATTTCTAGTTTTCTGGCCTTTTTGGTATTCTTGGAATGGACCAGGCATACACCTACCTTCGGGCATCTGTACTTTCTGTTTCCTCTGAGAAACTCATGTCTCAGATACCAACATCACTCACTGTACTCCTCTTACCTCCTTCCTGTTTACCACACTATTTAAAATGGAAATTGCCATGCTTCTGAGTTCACTTTAAAACTGTTTTTTGGGATGCCTGGGTGGCTCAGTCGGTGAAGCGTCTGTCTGCGGCTCAGGTCATGATCCCATGGTCCTGGGATGGAGTCCTACCATCAGGCCCTTTGCTCATCAGGGAGCCTGCTTCTCCCTCAGCCTGCCCCTCCCCCTGCTTGTTCTCTCTCTCTCTCTGGCAAATATATAAATAAAATCTTTAAAAAAAAACTTTCTTCACAATAACTATCAAGAAACATATTATATATTTAATTATTAATTTTTGTTTGCTTATTGCTTTCTTAACCCTGGTATATACAGAATAGGGGTTTTTACTGGTATATCTTTAGTGCTGAAAACAGTGCTTAACATATGGTCATTGATAAATATTTGTTAAGTCAATGAATGGCTATAACTAATAAGTGATTTGGGAGATAAAACTAATGAATAAGGTGGAAAAAATTGGAAAGCATATCAGGATGGAATATAATGAAAATGACAAGTACATATCTTTTTTTCAAAAAAAGTTTGTTATTAAGTGAAATAAAACATGTAATGAAACATTTCCCAATGAGTGGTCCAGTAAACCTTATAGACTTTTGAAAAATAATCATTCTTATTCCGAATAAAGCAGATAATATTGCTAAAAGATAATTAGCTTCCCTTACACCTGACCTCTCAGACTCTTTGAAATATTACTAAATAAAATGGAACATAACACAGTATTTCCATAAATTATTTGACTATATAAACTATTTCTGAACTTCTGTGAAAAGGAGGGTCTTACAGTGTTATGGTTTCAGGAGATGACTTTTGAGAAATGCCAGGGAGGATGGAATATTGTATATGAGTTATAGTTCTGTCCCAGTATGCTAAGATAAAAAATGTTGTGATAAGTGAGCCTGGAAAACTAGAAAGCTGGTGAAATGATCATTAATGTCAAGTAATAATTTGTATTGTCCTATTGTCATCATAGAGTCAGGAAAAGTCAAGGGCTCTGTGGATGATTAGTAGTATAAAACAAGATGCAATCATACTGCATAAAAAATTAAGACTTGTGAGGCTTAGTAAAAATATTATAGTTTCATCATTTTTGTTTACATCAAGGAGAAGAATAATGACATTTTCTTTAATTATACAGAAATACTATTTATTGCAACTACTAGACATGTATTTCCATACCTTTTTCATCTAGAGGTCATAAGAAGTCCTAGAAAAGATCATCCTACCACAATTATTGAAAGACTGTAGCATGGCAAAACAGTAAGAACTAAGGATTTGGAATCAGAATATTTCTCTAAATGTTCAGATAGATATGAGCAATGAAGTGTTATTAGCCACACCTACAACTCCACTGGGAAAAAAGCTGAGGTTTAAGAATATAGTTTTAGAGCACTCCATCAGAAGTCAGTGTCAAAAACATGATTAATGCATAACCCTCTGATATCTAATAATTTGGTTCATCATCTTTAGTTGATTTATTTGTCTAATATCAGTTACAATTAAGACCATGCCAGGCATGTAAACTCACATTTAAATAAGTTTATAAAAAGACAAGTAAAAATTATGCTGGTTATATGAATTGCAAACTAGAATATCTCTATGTCAAAAAGGTCACAGTTATGATTATATTGTTTTCTCTTTGCCCTAAAAGTTTAAATTTTAATAAAGATTAAATGGTATCTTTCTGTAACTTAGAATGATGAAAAACTAAAGTTTCTATTTATGCACATATATCTTTGTCTAATTGTTCACACTTCATCTTAGTATGATAAATTCACTAATTATTAAAATTCTGAAAATTAGTATTTCTCCTATTCTATATAAAGTATAAAGGGAATAGAAATTATGTGCTAACTTTACATATCAGTGAAACTGTTATTGAAAAAAAAAACTTTTATTTCTCTCCTTGAAATAGGTGTCAAACTTTATATATTGTTTAAAAAGGAAATCTACATTTCACATTTTTTTTAAAATAATATAAGCTAGCTAACAATAGTTGTTACGTTTATAATTTTTCATTCTATTGTCAGAGAATTCCTGGGGATATTTTCTGCTCAAGATATTCCTAATAACTTACTTGAAATATGTATGATTTCAATAGTTCAAGGCAATAATTTGTTTCATTGTGAATATTTAAGAAAATATTTTTTCTCAATGCACAAAACAATTAAAATAATATAAGCTAGCTAACAATAGTTGTTACGTTTATAATTTTTCATTCTATTGTCAGAGAATTCCTGGGGATATTTTCTGCTCAAGATATTCCTAATAACTTACTTGAAATATGTATGATTTCAATAGTTCAAGGCAATAATTTGTTTCATTGTGAATATTTAAGAAAATATTTTTTCTCATTGCACAAAACCCCTAATTTTATGGGCTCCACGAGAATTTGTGTAATGTTTATAAGCAGGGACATATGATAAGAATGGCACCCAAAATTAATGACCCTAAATTAAACTCGGCATCATAAATATACTACTATGAATATTGTGTATTCACCTTAATCCTCAAAAGAGTCTGATAATAAAAAAAACATAATTACAAGGGCAAATACTTACATAGCATTTGCTATACACACATTGTTTTGAATACTTTCTGCATAATATCTTATTTAACCCTCACAATAATATCTATAATTATTATCTTTGTTTGACAGGGGAGGAAATTCACGTAGAGTTTAAGAAGGAATTTGCTCAAGGTCACACAACTATAGAGTGGAGATTTCAGGAACTGAACCCAAGTAATTCAATTCCAGAATCCACGATCTTAACCAATAGATTGTACCACCTTCCTGTTGGTTAAGTCGAACAAGCCTCAGAACTATTAAGTCTCAAGTCAGGATTTGAACTGAAGTTCTTTGAGTAAAATCTACAATATGGTCTTATAGCATTGATGTGCAACAATTTTCTTCTCCCCTGGGTGAGCTATTTTTTGTAATCTTTTATAATCTTTGATCATAAAAAGCTACTAGTTCTAGAATATGAGTTATGGTAGAAATTAAATATGGCATATGAACTTCAGCTCAGTTTAACTGGTGCAAGTTTCCTAGGTTGGTTTCTTTTCAAGGGGGCTGCAGTCAGTGCAGGGAAATAATATTTATTTAAAATTTACTATATATTGAATCTATACTGATATCATGATATAAAATTCAGTTTTTTTAAAG
>NW_024423897.1:10426299-10503777 GCF_017311325.1 Ursus maritimus
GATTTTATTTATTTATTTATTTATTTATTTATTTATTTAAGAGAGAGATAGAACGAGCAGGGGGGGGAGGGCAGAGGGAGAGGGAAAAGCAGACTCCCCACTGAGCAGGGAGCCCCATATGGACTCAGTCCCATGACCCTGGGATCATGACCTGAGCCCAAGGCAGACACTTAACCAACTGAGCCACCCAGGCACCCTATAACTCAGTTTAATTCTTAAAACAACCTCATGAGGCAATACTACTAACCCTATTTCTCCCAGGAGAAAAAGGAGACTCTGAAACATGAGAAATTCAGTGTCAGAGGAAGGATTACAGTTTGGTGTATTTGATATTAAAGAGATTCCTATATACCAAATTCAATGAAAGCACAATGGGGTTTCAAGCATATTGTCACATGCTAATATTTGCAGAGGCACTAAAAATAACGTAAACTTTGGTAAATATGATACTATAAATCACCACAAGCACTTTTATACCATAAAAACTGACCTTCTTTTAAATGTAATTTGATTAAAATGAGAAGTTGCTGTCCTACATTACTGGTCTTGGAGAGGGAAAGATTCAGTATGACTTATCTGCTATCACATAGTGATAGAATTCAAACACAAGTTTATACTTTCCCAATTCATTATTATTTCCTATTTGAGTTAGGACAAAAACAAGGTGTGACTACTTCAGAAATAAATTCATTATCAATATTACCACCAATGCAAAGTTCTGGCAGAAGGGAATATTATGAAATTGCTCAATGGGTTCATTTGTTTATATGCAACATCTTGTGTATTGTATTTCAAGTTTCTTAAACAACAGATATATTTCAGTCACAAATTTAAAAGCAAGGTTATGAATCAATACTAATTTTTGTATCTTAATACTCTAAACAATGCACTTTACTTTTTTAAATTTAAAAAGAATAATTGCTGAGCAAAAATGATTAAATAAAACTGGAAGGTTAAGTATTAAAAAGTGGCGTTACCATTCTTTTTGGTTACCATTCTTTTGCAAGGGACAAGAGCCTAACTTCTGAGACTCAGTTTCCAACACAGGGAGGAGGATTCCCCAACACCAACAAACAAGTCTCAGATACCAGCAAGGGTCTGAGAATTCAAGTCAATTCTGACACTAAGTACCTGGAGATAGTAGCACTGTGGTTAAGGGTTCAATCCTACAAGACTGCACCTTCCTGTCCACCCTGCAGCGCGTAGTCACAAGCCTAGGTTGTTATCTGTGCTTTTGACAAACCAGATACAAGTTAAAGGTGCCCATGGCTTCCTCCTTGGACTTCAGACACCCGTCCAAAGTCCAGGTTGTTACTTGTACTTCTGACTGACCGGCTATGAATGAAGATTCCCAGGACCTCCTCTTCAGGTTAAAATAATTTGCTAAGGAGGCTCACAAAATTCAGAGAAACATTTTACTTACTAGCTTACTGGTTTATTACAACAGGGTATATAACTCAGGATTAGCCACATGAAGAGATGTATAGGGCAAGGTATGTGGAAAGTTTGTGGAATTCTCGTGCTCTTCAGAGCATGCCATTTTCCCTAAATCTCCATATGTTCACCAAACCAGAAGCTTTCCAAACCCTGTCCTTCTTGGTTTTTATGGAGGCTTCATTAATAGGCATAATTGATTAAATCTTTGGCCACTGGCCACTGGCAATTGATTCAACCTTCAGCCCTTCTACCTTCCCCAGAGGTCGGATATGAGACTGAAAGTTCCAATTGTCCAAGGCACAGTTGACTACAGCCCCTATCTTTATGTGCTTTCCAAAGTCACCTCCTTAACATACCAAAAACACCTTTATCATTCTCAACACTCAAGAAAATCCAAGGGTTTGGGGAGCTGTGAGCCAGAAACTGTGGACACAGACCAAATATACATGAAAATATATTTTGGTCTCCTGAATAACTGAATACATATTTCTCATAAATCACAATATCACAACCATCATTTCCCTCAGGCTCTCATTTCTCATGTTTAATTACTGGTGTATACCATTTCAGCACATTTTTACATAGTGTATATGTATTACATAGTTGTATTCAATATATTTCTATGTACATCTATATTGTATGAATTTTTTTTCAAAATAGAATCACACTACATATTGTTTTAGAATTTGCTTTTATTTACCCAAAATATCTACCATGGATATACACGGATTATCCTCATTCCTCTTAACAGCTCTAGAGTCTTCCATAACACTTCAATTTTTCACTGTAAATAAAATGTTGCAATAAATATCTTTACATAATTGCCTGGTTGTAAGATTACTTCTAGAGTTTATGCAGCTTAAAAGTTATGTACATCTCCTTCAAAACCTGTAACCCCATCTTCCTCCCACAAAATAAAAATTTTCTTTAAAAAATGTGGAGTTCTTAAGAAGTAATGTTCACTTGTTCACAATTTAACCTTGACAAGTTTAGTTAATTATTCCCTATCACTAGTTCTTTATCAGCAAAATAGGGATAACAATAGTACCTATGTCTTCACCTTGTTGAGAAGATTACATTATTAGAACAATTCCTTTCACTTAGTAAGGGCTCAACTAACATCACCTATAAACTAAAACGATTGTCAACCATCTAGGATATGAATGTGAAGTGAAGTGGCCAACTTTCCTTTTTTTTTTTTTTAATTAACAAAATGGCAAATAAAATTAAATAGTGCAAATTTGTTCTCCTGATATGAAATGACAATTTTATGATATACAAAATTCATAAAATTCTCTTTATTGCTTCTGAACCATGTATTTCTCTTTCATTGACTTACTAGTGTATTCTTGTACCATAACTGTACTATAAAACAGTGCCTTTTAGGGAATATAAATAAAACAAATAAAATATACCCATTACTATATCTAGCAATAATCACATGCACTTTGATGATCTTGTAGTGACATTTGGATGTGAATAACCTTTAATACTCAGAATTATAAAATTAGGAGTAAATAGCAAACATGTCCATTTGCATATTTCATCTCATTCCACTTCAATGATTTAAATAACTTAGTAAGCAGAAAGCTTCATTTGAGACATTTATTAACATACATAAAAAAGCCTTCCAATTGCACACATGCATGGGTATGTCTAGGTAACATTTTCAAAACTGTTAAATAAAGAATTACTACCATCTTTTTTTAATGTGTATTTTCAGTTAAAGCCTTTTTGAAATGCCCATTCTGTACTGAGATTCACTTTTTTAGTTATTCTTATGAGACCTATATTAATATAGGAATACCCAATGAGATATATATATGTGTGTGTGTGTGTGTGTGTGTGTGTGTGTGTGTGTATGTGTGTGTGTGTGTATAAGGAGCAGATATACACATACACAAAATAGGCTCATTATAGTGAAAAGTGCAAATCCAATTGTTCTGGATGCTTACTACTTCCCCCTTTGATAATAGTAAGTCTGGTTCTACAACTCTGAGTTATTTTGGAGGCTCTTCTTTTCTAATAAGGTCATGTTATACCAGAGAGCTTCCATTGTTATGTAGTCATTTGGAGGTTCCCTGTCCCTCTTTTCCTGTAAAGACATACAGGATGACAGGCACAGGGTTCATCTCTACTGGAAAGTTAGACATGGATTATCCACTCCAAAACCACTCCACAATGTGAACACTTCTCTTATGATATGATGAAAGCCTGGGGAATCATGTATGTTCTGCTGTAACTTTGCTTGTAGCATTTTGCCAAATAACCCTATTTTGAATTTACATGGAGTGACATCAATGGCATTTGTGTATAGAGGTCCATGTCCCCAACTATCAATAGTGGGCAAAAAAGTGCATAGTGTTATAATGTGAATTGAGAAAAATAAATATATGGTCAGTCACATTTATATTTAGCAGTTAAAACTAAAGAACATAATCAGTAAGTGCTATTGTCTATCTAGGAGGAGTTCACTATTTAATCAAGAACACATAACCAATATCGTCTCTCATTTCTTCTACCACCTATTCTAAACATTAACCAGAATCCATTCTAATGCAGTAATGAAAAATTCTTTCTTTTACATGATCGAATTTGAGGTCTTGAGTTGCACCACCAGCTATCGGAGCTAATTGAGAAAGCATTCTTAGTTTCCCTCTCTTGGATATTACTTTCCCCTGATATGTTCCCTGATCCTCCTTATGGAGAGTTAATTATGCTCTTCTCTATATTATCACCACTACCAGTGTATATTTTTATGCACTACTTTCATCAAATTCTAATTATTTCTTTGTTGATCTGTCTTCTCAAAAAAAATTTAGTTCCTTAAAAATTGAGGACACAACAATGAAAAGACAATGAAATCCACAATCTTAAAAGAGGAAAGAAATAATAACATAAACATACAAACAAATGAATAAAAATATAACAGGTAAACAAATGATTAAATAAAAAAATATAGATCATTAATGTGTGCTAAGAAGGAAATGAATAGATCACTATGATGCAAAATAGTAAGGGACAATTACTTGAATAAGGTCTATAGGAAAGGCAGCCCTGAGGCACTGAGGCTGAAATCCAAAGAAGGAAACATCGGGAATTCATGGGAAGAGAGTTCCAGGCAAGGCCAGCTCTGCCCTACATCATGGAATGAAAACTGGACTTTTTTCTTAGTTCAAATAATTTATTTCAACAGCATTGTTTTGGAATTTATAATACAGCTGAATGTAATGATAAACATAAGATATCTGTTCTCAATGGAACTTATACTGGAGAACAGGTGAGGATGAAACACACAGAAAGATATAAATATTAATAAACAAAATGATTTCAGGTATCAATAAGGTCTGTAAATATGATACAGAAAATCTTAGTGTAATGGGTTGTGGCCAGGGTGGTTTCTCTGAGCAGTAATGTTTATAGAACACTGAACAACATGAGGGAGTGAATCAAGTGAAATCTGAGGAAGGGCACAGCAAGTGGGAGTAGAGCAGTACAAAGCCTTGAAGCCAAGAAGAGTTTGACCAATGGGAGGAACAGCAGAGCTGGCATAATGGAAGCACTGTAAGTCACAGGGACAGCGGTAGGAGAATCAAGTAAAGAAGTGTACTAGAGCCAGATCTTTATAGTGTACTAAATCAAATAGGAACAGAAGAGTAAATGTAAAGAATGTAAAAAGAAAAACTTTAATCCAATTCTGTCTCCACATTTTTTTTCACTTATACAAAAGGACATGCTTTTCAAAATGCTTCCAGGAGGCCATCTAATGGCCAGGTATACCTTGCATTCACCTAACTAATGTTATTTTTGGTCTTTGACGAACATTAGAATCTTTAATGATTTTTATAAAGTTTTAAAAAATAAAAAAAAAATGTTCTTGGCCCCCTCCTTCATGAGGTGTAGAAGCCTAGATATGCATATGCATATATATACATATGTATGCATATGGGCAATCTGATGAGCAACAGAAGGAGAAAACCATTGTTTTCTATTCACTTGGTCGAATTGACCATTGTTTGTAGAAAACAGGAATTATCAGAAGAAAATATGTGATCATCAAGATGATTTCTTTCTCATTTTAGTTGCATTTTTATCATAGAAATTACCAATTGCAAAGTAGTGATGTGACTCAATCACATTTTGCTACCTGGATGTTATTGAAGATTTCTACATTCTCTTTTCAAACTTGAATCATATCACTAATGAAAAGATTAGTTTGTGGTCAATGAATACATTTTAATGGTAAAACCTCTGAAAGTTGTTTTTCTGACACTACAAGGATTACAAATTATGTAGTCATAACTTAATAGATATTACATTAGGGTTGAAATTTTAAGGTTGTCCTGACTGATAATTCTATCACAAATAAAATAATCTTTTAAAGTATAGCAATAAACCACTTAATTTCTATGCCATATGCTTAACAGTTGCAAAATATTATTGGAAATTAAAATGTACAGACTTATCTTAATATTTAATATGAATAAAATATACAATAGAAAGAATATAATACTCAGTAATCTTCCAGCTGAGCCTCAGAACTCCAATGCCAAATTGCTTTAAAAAATAAATTCTGATAGAATGGCATATATGCTACTACATTATGCATATGAGTCTTGTGTATATTGAAAAAAGGAATTACATTAAATGTGGTATTTTTGCACACATGGAAGAAAAGTTCTTTTCTGAAAATGAGATGAATCAATCAGAGTTCCTCAAAATCAAAATAAAAGGAAATGCCCTTTCTAAAACAAGTCTGTATATGAATACCACACCATTCAACAAATACACTTAAAGTTAGATTTAGGGATTATGTATAAAATTTTCCTTAATTACCATAGTAATTGCCTCTTTAAACATCTCCTCAGAGACTTATTCATCTTGTAACATTCAGAAAGTAAAGATAGATTTATAAATATGTTGAAGGTGTCTTATTAAAATTATAAGCTCTAGAATAGTGACTCTCAAAGGGGAAAAGATTTCAAGAAAAAGTACAAGGTGGGGCATATCAGAATGCAAAATATTATAAGTGCCTTAACTTTTTTTAATGTTGAATGCTATAAACCTCTTTTTAAAGCATATAAAAACAGACATGTGTTGAAAACTTATAAAATACTGCTTTAGAATTCCAAATGACATATTACATGTCAAAATATGTTTTGTGGCACTGTATTAAAGGAAAGGTATGTGAGATCTCTTTCTTCACTGAGAAGAGAAGGCCACAAAGGAAACATTAAAAAGAAAGACTATATAAAACTTCTCAAACATCAACCCTTATTAGAAATTTGACTGTGTTACATTGAATACATATGTGCAGGAAATTAGGATTTCCACTCTAAAAAGAAAGTAACAAATAACTCAAATATGCTTTCTTCTAATTTTCAAATTATGGCTGCTAATTCAGTTGTCATTTAGGGGAAGAGTATTTAAAGTTGATGATGATAAATTCCATACCAGTATAATTTTGTAGGAATCTTGAAAAATTTTGTACTTCAAACTTAGCCTATTAAAGTCAGCAACTAACCTAATAAACTCAGATCTTTCTTTTGCAAGGTAAAACGGACCTTATTAGTTTTAGATTTATACTTTAAAATATGAGAAAATACTGATTATTCCAAGGCAATACACATATAATGCCAGAAATTTATGACATGAGATCGGTAGGGGAAGAAAGGGATAAAGAAAGGGGGGGTAATCAGAAGGGGGAATGAAACATGAGGGACTATGGACTATGAGAAACAAACTGAGGGCCTCAGAGGGGAGGGGGGTGGGGGAATGGGATAGACCGGTGATGGGTAGTAAGGAGGGCACGTATTGCATGGTGCACTGGGTGTTATACGCAACTAATGAATCATCGAGCTTTACATCGGAAACCGGGGATGTACTGTATGGTGACTAACATAATAAAAAATCATTAATTAAAAAAAAAAGGAAAAAAAAGAAATTTATGACATGGCATAGCATCTCCTTTCATGCAATACACTGTTTTGAGGAAGAAATGGGGGAAACTCACTCACACGTAAAGGTCTACAAACCATGAGCCAACACCATGCTCAGTACTTGACGTACAACATTTTCTCTGATTTTCAAAATGCACCTCTTACTGCCTATTATCATTCAGCTGAGATAGTTTAGTTGAATTAGCCATTGCCACATAGCTTGTTTCGATTATTGCTGGAATATTAACTTTTCAGCCTAACTCCGATACCCTCTACATTTTATTCAGACACTGTGATCTCTATGTTGAACCTATATCATCCCATCACACCCAAAAATTAGTTGAATAAATCTTAAGTACCATTCCTAAACAAGTTCTTAATTCTAAACTACCTTCCTTGAAAGATAAGGGAAACAAATGACATAGTTAAGCAGGAACAAACACACTAAGATCTCCTGATTTTTCAGCAACAATAGCAGCAAAACTAGTTATATACAGGTATCAATTTCCCATGCTGATGATATATTTATACTTTCAACTTATTCTCGTTACTTCTCAGAAAAATGTGATTATCCAAGAAAATCAATCTACTTCTATTAGAAGAAGATTTCAGTGATGAATGGTGTCAAAGACTGTGTGTTTGTGTGTGTGTGTGTGTGTGTGTTTGTACATATATAATCTGTCTTGGAAACGGAATTGCTGGCTGTGAATAGCTCTTTCAAAAATTGCTATTTTTACTGGAGTTGTCTAGGACAGAACTTGTATTCAGAAGCACATATTGGAGTGCTGATTACATTATAAGGAGAAGCACTGTTGCCTGGACCAACCAATAAGAGGCAGGGAGAGGATAAATCAAATTTTAAAGATGGGGTGTGTTTGGAAACTTTCCTGTATTTGGCATATGCCCCTAAACAGATACAACTATCAGGAAATATAATTAGGATGAAAGATGTTTTATGATAGGAAAGGTGTTCTATGAGAGGTGGTTACTTTGTTTTTATTCTGATATTTCGTTGCCTGGACCAACCAATAAGAGGCAGGGAGAGGATAAATCAAATTTTAAAGATGGGGTGTGTTTGGAAACTTTCCTGTATTTGGCATATGCCCCTAAACAGATACAACTATCAGGAAATATAATTAGGATGAAAGATGTTTTATGATAGGAAAGGTGTTCTATGATAGGTGGTTACTTTGTTTTTATTCTGATATTTCTGAGTGATCTCCAACATGCATCTTAATATAATCTTAAACTATCTTATAACAAAGTAGGTAAAAAGGTTCAAAATCTTGAGAAAAATGGTTTTTAAACAAGATATTATTTAAAACAGATTAGAAAATACTCTTAAATACCATTTGACTATCAATTTGCAAAGGTCAAAATAATCACATTATTTCTGAAATGCAAATAAGTATTAACCTAGACATTAAAAATTAACAAACTATTCATAACCCATGATATTAATAATATTATACACATTTTTTCTGGAATCCAAAAGAGACATATTATAGCTCCAAAGCTGATGCAAATGTGCGAGTATACCTTTTAGATTACATTGGAAAGCCATAAAAGAAGCAAAGAATAACCTAATATTCCCTCAGATATGGACTTATAAAAGATGGGTTAAACCAAATATTATGTGGGTGGTATTTTCTCAATCATTACCAGTTTCTCTGCAATCTCTTTAAATAATCAATCTATACTACTTGAAGGGACAAATGACAAACTCCTCACTTATCCACCACAATAGGCTGAACTACTCTAAGAATACAATTTCAAATGTAAAGCAACCCATAAAATTTACATTTAATCTTTTATGTGTTACAATGTTTTAGTTTTGATATACACCACTTCAATTATATCCTTTTTCCTAAGAATCTATACTGCTTCGCAACTTTTTACTAACTAAATTTCATTTTTGAGTTCTCACTGGCATAATAAACAAAATAAGTAATAGTCATTTGATGGTAAAATTGACCATTTCTTATTTGCTTATATTTTGAGATGTTCTGGAGACTAAAATACTTCATTGTCTTTATTAAAACCATATAAAATGTAAACAGAGAGATCTGAGTTAGCCAATCTATTTTCCCACTGTAATGATGTGGATTTCAAAGGTTGATCATATATTCATACACTTGGATTCATGCATGTGTGAATAGATAAGTTTTTTTTAAAGCATGAAAAAGATGTATTTAATGGCACAAATCAGTGTTCTAAAGGTTTTCTAAAAATTGAATTATTACATAAGGCATAAAAAATCAAGACATTTCAGGGTAATGTATTATTAATGTCTTTTAAAAACATTTTACTCTGCATCAAATTTGAAAGAGACTTTTTTACTCTACTATGTTTATTAACCGTAAAAATATATAGATACAGAAAGTTGTACAGGGCCACTAAAAACAAATTACAACATAATTTTCAGATGTAAAACAACCTTGAAGATTCAGTAATTCATGCATCTTATTTTTTATATTTTGGGACCTGAAGAATATTTCATTTTATTCCAGAAGGCACCAAAGCATAAACATGCAAAGAATTGCCTTTAGAGCGTAAGGAAATCTATCAATAAAATTTAAACTCTCAAGTTAATTTTTAACTCCTCCAGAAAGAATGAGCCATGGCAATATAAGTAATACCAAAATAATGTGCATGTGAATTGCTATTAAATTTTTATACATCCATAATTAGAAAGAAAGGACCAACCATTTAAAACTTGGAAAGAAAATCATCTACAGGATTTATATGAGTTTATATATTTTATATTCAGTAGTGTTAGAGAATAATCATAAAACATTAAGATGCATATAAATATAGTCCAATGGGATGACCCAAATTCATGCAACAGTAGTTAGGAAAAACATGGTTCTGAAAAAGCATTGTATAAATAACATTAATATTACCTAAATGGCAATGCGAGGATCTGAAACATTGACTATTACTTGAGGTTCCCATTTGGAAAATCTGATATAGGTCAAGAACTTTCTTTCTACCTTTTAAATAACTTTTTTGTGTATATTCTGTTGTCCTTCTAGTCCTTCCTGGGCTTCTATTACTTTTGGTTATTGGTCAACTAATCTTTTTCTGTCAAGGACTTGGTACTACCAAACTACAGTAGTTTTCAAACTTCAGCATACACAAAAATTATCTGAGGATTTGATTAAGAATGTACTTTTCAGATCATAATCCATAGAGCTTGTGATTCAGTATTGAGGTGGTTCGGGGAGGGGGCACCAGAAGCTGAATTGGAAATTAGTGAGACATAATTTCCTAGAGTAATCCTGTTTTGTATCTCTCCTACACATTTAGTGGCCTAAAGTGGCAAACGTGGCAAACCTGGAATTTCCTATCTATATTGGTAGAAGATTCTTCATTGCCACTTTTGGCAATGTACTGATAGAATAATAATTCTTTCTACCAGCCAAAATTAATATAAAGAGACCATCACATAGATTATACTCTGAGAAAACACTTCATTTTCAAAGACAAAGAAAGAATGCACGTACGTAATCTACAAATAGACCCAGATGAATCTTGACTCAGAGTAAATCCTTTTCTAAACAAAACAAAACAAAACAAACCCAAAAAACAAAATTGACAAAAATCATCAGATGCATTCTGCTAACTAAATATTATCATTTTTTAAAGTTTCACCTGATAGTTGTCAGCATATGTAGTGGGCCTATATTTCTAATTGTGTAAAAAAATGTCCATGAGATATCAAAAACACTTTTTAATTTTTAATTGCACTGTGGCCAGTAGAGTGTAAATGACTTTTTCTTAAATTTAATGTTTTATACTTGAGATGCTTCTTTTTATTCACCATCAAATATGCACTTAATTCAATTAATGCCTTCACCTCACTTTCATAGAGCATTTTCTACATACAGAAAATGGTGCTAAGGGCTTCAGGGATTCAAAAATGAGTAAAATGCCTTTAGACTTATATTCTATTCATTTATCTGACAGTTGAATCCAGTTATCAGGTTTGTTCCTGACTTTCATCATTTTGTGTCCTCACTGAAACCACAGAAAAAATTAGGTTTTGCATTTAATATGCCTTGTCTTACACAGAGAAACACAATAGAAACTGATCCTACAAAACTCATATTTATTGTAGACATGTTCTTAAGGATACTGTGTATGATACTGTGCAGAAAAGTTTATCTCAAAATTCAGTAAGAGGAAAATCCATGTTTCTCTCTCAGAAATTGGTATGATTTTTTTAAAGTTTTTTGTTTTTGAAATGAAAAGGTTAAAGCTAAATCTATGAACATGCCAAAACACTGGTCAATACTACCAGACCACATCTATATTTGTACTACCTTATTTTTTTTATATTGTTTATACTGTGCAGAAAAGTTTATCTCAAAATTCAGTAAGAGGAAAATCCATGTTTCTCTCTCAGAAATTGGTATGATTTTTTTAAAGTTTTTTGTTTTTGAAATGAAAAGGTTAAAGCTAAATCTATGAACATGCCAAAACACTGGTCAATACTACCAGACCACATCTATATTTGTACTACCTTATTTTTTTTATATTGTTTTTTTTTTGTACTACCAGACCACATCTATATTTGTACTACCTTATTTTTTTTTGTTTGTTTGTTTGTTTTTTTGTATTTCTTATGTCTGATTTTATACTTGATTGAATGCCACTAATTTATACAAGCTACACATGTTTGTACACATGCAAACACATACACAGAAAAAAAAGGATAGATGAAATAAGAACAAGAACACCAAAGAAGGCAGGAATAGAGGGAAAAATAGAAGAATGGTTATGAAGTGGTAAACAGGTAGCCCATGAGCTGGACCTCACCCACAAAAGCATGTTATTTGAACTGTACAATATTGAAAAGAACTCTAATTTAAATTAAATAACCAATATTTTAAAAATATCATGAAAGTCAGATTTGGTTTCTCTTGAAAAATTGGAGGCACAGGAAAACTATATTTACATTATTTCATGGAAACAATTAATTATACTTTAATAGCTACTGCCCTCCTTAAGTACATAGATACTGTTTGATTGCTTATACTTAATGTGATTTTCTGTTTATCAAGCTAACTATGCCCTCTCCACACATTTACGTTGCTTAGTGGATCTTATAGCCAGTTAAGATTTTATCACTGAGTTATGATCTCTGTTTTGGTGTAATCTCAGTATTAAAGGGTACACAGGTACATACACAAATAAAGGCATATCCCATTTACTCCATTTTGAAATGGAGTAGAAGAGAGTTCCATAAATGTGAGTAATAAATAAATCAGCCACAATAACCCCTCTGGAGATTTTTCCTACACAGTGATTTCAAATTAAGTTAACGTAAAGTGTGGGATAATTGACTGACTTCTTTTCTTTCTTTACAGATATTCAAATGGTGGACTGGGTGGCCTACAGCTAGTCCATATCCATCTAAGGTTCATATATGTGATGGTACATGCCCTCTTGTGTTTAAAGGACATTAAAATGTTCCATGTTTGTTCATATTTTGGGAAACTTTGAATATATTTCCTGAGGATCAAATACAAATCAATGTCATCTGAAACATAGCTTGTTAGTGGCAAAGAGAGTCAAAAGCATAAATAAAACAGATCGGCAATTGTCATTCAAACTGAGGAAAGCAGAGTATTGCACTCCACTACACAGCTATGAAAAAATGGTGCTCTAGAAAGCAATGCTAAATGAGGTACGTCTATAAATATACCATTAGGCACACTGCTATAATAGATTTTAAAAGAGTGTAGCATAATGAAAGAAAAAAAAAAGATTAATTCTAGGTGGAGTATTATGGAGGAGACCCCATGGAAGAGGAGGGATCTGAGCAGAAATTTAAGGAAACCAACTTAGGCTAATAAAGAAAATGAAAAAGATATAGAATCACTTATCACTCAAGATAATATTTCTTCTTAAGCCTAAATTAAACTTGCACAGAGATAAACATTTATGACAATTAGGGCTACAGTCTGAAGCATTTTGGCTCACAGTGTAAGTGCATTAGTTAACGAGCAAAGATTTCTGTTCCTTTGCATGTGTAAATACTAAGTGCAAAATTTATCATTCACTAAATCGTATCTGCTTGGTTTCAGCATTTCACCAGTGGTTGCATCAATTGTCATTTGACTACTCTAAATAATGTGGTCTCTTCTCTGCTGTATTAAGCTATTCCTATCAAGGCTAATGATTTTCTGATTTCCACATGCCAGTGATTTTTGGCAGTAATAAATGATGCTTCTCTTTTTCATGTTGCAAGTAGCTTAAATTATATTTTACATACCCATTTAAAGGATCATTAGTTAAGTTAATATCCTTGCTATTCAGGAGTATCAAGTAGTTTTCAAAGTATAGTCTAACTAAATAGTAGTATATTCTGTAGTATTTCAATAGCTAAAAATATATTTTAATCTCCATATCTACATTGAATTTGACCTAAAAACATTATTAGACTTTCTGATTTATTGATATTTGCATTTTTTTGACTTCTATAAAAGATAATGGCATATGTATAAACTTTGGAGAACAAGTGTTATCTATTACAAAAATAATAAACTTGCTCCAGTTCTCAACCTTTGGGTGACTGTCCAGATATTTACCTAGTACATTTTATTGAACTTTTCATTACTTAACATTTTTACAAACAACACTTATTAAATAGTTATGATCTGGAATGAAAGGAATTTTGAAAACACTAATAAAAGCATCATGTTGTATTTTTGTTTAATCCACATATGAAGGACCTACCCTCTTTAGACTTTGGAAAATCCACCATGAATATCTATGATATAAAATGGGAGAACTGTTTTAACATGACTGATGACTGACAGATTGGCAAGAAGTTGGCTTTGTACTCAGCAAGAGCAAAAGGGCAACTAAATATCCTTTGTTGAGATAAGCTTAGGTATACATAGATCTGTCTTGTTCCTAATCATAGATCAAACATTAAACAAAATATAGTGCCTTATTGTAGCTATGTGTTGGGAGTCTATCTAAATGACAATGTGCCACTAGAGGCAAGATACATTGATCTCTTAATACTGAGGAATGGCTGACATCCCCCATGCTCTGGAACAATTTTTCCGATCATTACACACATTACATTTTGCTACAGGCAGTGAAAGGATAGTTCGTGGGGCACTGGGAACTCTGGCATTAGCTTCATCAATGGCCACTAACTCAGAAAACTTAGGGCTAATATTGCACTCAAAAGATCAGGTAGACTCTAGTTTTTAAGAATCACTATGTAGATGGTTAGCATATTATCAAATATTCTTCATAACAAGAATTAGTTGTATTAATTGCTAAAGATGAGTAGCTTCTTCCACGTATCAAATAGAAAGTTTACATGAACTAAAGGAGTTATAGGCACAGAGTCCACTGAACATCATACAAATTTCACAGAACCATTAAAAGCCATATGTGTTTTTCTCTTGACCATTTGGGACACGAGAAAAGAAAGCATTGTGATTCATGGAGAGACGGCTAAAGATAACTCAATTAATAGTTAATTTTTTTTCAAAGGGTTTGGATCATATCTTCTAGTAAACCTTTGATGACGTAGGTCAATGAAACATTTCAAAAAGTATTGGGGACAGGGCACCTGGGTGGCTCAGTCTGTTAATCATTCACTCTTGATTTCAACTCAGGTCATGATCTCAGCATTGTGAGACAGAGCCCCACATTGGGCTCCACAGCCTGCCTAAGATTCTCTCTCTCCCCCTATCCTCCAACCCTGTCTCTCTCTACCTTTCTATAAATACATACATACATACATACTAATAATAATAAGTATTGCAGACAATTATAAAAGATGAGGTATGAGAATTTGATCTGAATGGTTGTGAACCATAAGTTAAAATTGTAGGTCTGTAGGAAACTAGACATAATAAAGCCTACATGGTAAAACAAAGAAACAAAAAACACAACTGGGATTTACAAGGGGTGTCTGAGAAGAAACCTACCAAATATGTAGGAGTTCAGAGGTACCATATATAATGTGATTATTTTCTCATGTCAATTTGACCAAACCTTCTTCCTGACTCCTGTATCTACTGCACCTAGAGTTCTGCTGGGGAAGTGAGTTTAAGTGGACATGCCTCCTATCTTTCTGAATATAGGTCTTCTTTATATTGCCAGGGTAGTGATGAGAGACTGATTTATAACTTGAACTCAGAAAGAGAGGAAACGACATTCTTAGGTTCAATAACACATCATTTAAATACCTCATATTTACATGAAAATAAAGGAAACCTCATTTAAAATGGAGTCAGGAAGCCATGTACCACTCTTTGCAGCCTGCATAACCAGCAGGAAAAAGAAAGAGTGATTTAAACAAGGGAGGACATTGTTCACATAGAATTTTATTTCTTGCTTTTAAGAAAAGGAAAGAAGATTCCTTCCTACCCCAGCAACAATGGTTCTCCTGCCAAAACCTTGAACTCCTGCTCTTCTCCAATAAACTTTTGTTCAAAGCAATCCTGCCCAATTTCCTCCTAAAACCTAATAAAAGCTGATCTTCCCATTGTGTCTTCAAATTTGTCCATGATTCACCATAGCTTGCTTGTTGCAAATTGCAATTCCTCTGTTATTCCCAAATAAACTCATTTTTTTGACATAAATAAAATTGTTCTTTGCTCCATTTAAAGTTAACATTTAGAAGCTCTTCACAATGAGTAAGCTTAATGTGCTTGGTTTGGCCCCATGTTTTAGCTTGTTATACCTCTACTCCTCAGTTACCACCTGAAAAGGTTAGGAAATGTGCCCCAATATTTCATGCCTTTGAATTTCGGCCAATGATTTGACTAACACTAATATGCTGCTGTTGTCTCTAATATACCTTATAACCTCATCTGATTTTGCTTTGCAGCTGGTTTCAGGCATTTTCTTGCTACTCTGGCTATAATACTCATTGTATATGTCATATATCTCCCCGAAGCTATTTTAATGGAGGGCATGTCCATTTGAACTAATAATATCACTACAAAGAAGGAGAAGATAAAGATAGAAGATACAAGAAAAGAAGGAAGAGGAGGGAAAAGAAGGAAAATGTGGGAGGCTGTCATATTGTGATTTATAATAAGAAAAATATATACGGTCTTTCTTGCCATTCTTTGATCAAAACTCTTAAAACTCTTAGAATTTCCTAAGTGTTGAGAGCGATAAAGGAATTTTACATTGATGAGGTGACTTTTGGAAAGCACCTAAGGATGGGGGCTGGCTGCTGAGAGAACCAACCATGTGATTAGTGGGTTGGAACTTTTAATCCTTCATGCACCATGTCCACCACCTCCAAGGAAGGGAGAGAAGCTGGAAGTTGGATCACTTGTAAATGTAGCCAATGATTTAATCAATCACACTTATGTAATGAAACTCCCATAAAAACCTAAAAGGACTGGGTTTGAAGATCTTCTAGGTTAGTGAACACCTAAAGATGTGGGGAGAGTGGCACACTGGAAAGAACAAAAAAGCGCCAAGCCCTTTCCTCATACCTTGCCCTATGTATTTTCTTCATCTGGCTGTTTCTGAATTATATCCTTTTATAATAAACCAGTAATCTGTAGTTATATATAATATAATGTTTCTTTGAGTTCTATGTGCTGCTCTAGCAAATTAATTGAACCTAAGGAGGGAATAATGGGAATCTTTGACTGTCAGAGCAACCAGTAACAAACTGGACTTGCTATTGAGATCAGAGTTGGAAGGGGTTGTTGGAACTTCCAATTCATGGCCAGTTGGTCAGAACAGAGGTAACAACCTAGGATTGTGACTGGTGTAGGCAAGAAGTAAAGGAGCAGTCTTGTAAAAATGAACCCTTAACCTGTGTGATCTAATGCTATCTGGAATAGTACTAGGTTGAATTCTCAGATTCCCTGCTGGTGTCCAAAAATTATTTAGTTGTGTGAGGGACCTCAATGCCCATGTTGTGGAATTGGGTGCAGAACACTTTTAGAGGCAAAAAAGGAAACGTTAGCTACTATTTATTTACTGCTATGTGTTTTAGGCTGAATTAAATGCTTACAAAAAAAATGGTCTCATTCTAATCTTATTTAACTCTATAAACTAAAAATGTAGGTCTGCTTAATAATTATCTTGTAATTTAAAACAATATCCTCCCTAGTGAAGAACAAAATCTGAAATTTGTGGTGGGGGCCTGAGACATTTTAGAAATAAGGAAACTGGCTTGGAGAGGTATACGCTACTTTCCCAGTATGAAAACCGGAAAGTGAGTATCAAAGCTAAATATAAACCTAGCTTTGCCTGTAACCATCCTTAACCATTTACTATACAGTACTGCCTCCCCAAATTGGATATAAAACCATTTTCCCACACTATATGAACCAATTAAATTTCATAATTTTTAGAAATGTAAAAATAATTCTAGGCCATTTCTTCAAATTTTCTTCATTGCTAGTTTTTAGTACAAAATATGAGATAAATCTCAATTGTGTTCCCATTTGCACCCTCTGGTGGAAATGTTAATATAAAGAAAATGAGCAAATTGGATTTTGAATAAGGAAGATATTATGCCCAAGTATTTTAATAAAATTGGTCAAGTAGTTTATAAAAGTTGAATAGAACATGTTTGATTCTGTAATTGGTGAGCACTTAAAATTATTCCCTTAGCTTGCTTGGTCCTTTGGAAATAACAGTGTATATAAATCTAAATATACATACTCAAATGATACTTAGATTTATATATGTATATATACACATATACACATAGTATACATACACACACACATAGACACACACATATATATATACAGATGCATACAATAAAAGTGAATGGAGATACTAAACTGGGATAATCAGTAGTTGTAATGAACTAGAATTCAGCAGGAAAATCACTTCAAGCATACTAATATGCTTCATATTAGTATGGCCTTCAGTGTATGCATTAATTCACGCATTTATTTCTTTTTTCAAAGCTTTTATTTTTGCACTTTCTACAATGCTAGGCACTAGTATTTATAAATGGAAATCCAAAAAATGATCACCATTTAGTTACATGTATGTACATAAACATATATGAAATATTTTCAAAGAAAATTTATCTGTTGTAGAAGGGAAATGCCATGAAATTTGTATATCTTTATTTGTTAGCATATTACTGTTTATATTCTCAATGCCATTTTGAAATTTAATCTTTTTCTCATCAACACAAAAGAGATTCTAATATTGTGACAAAGAAAAGATTGTAATTGCTTAATTATTTGTACAATATGGCAAATGCACGTTTTCCCCATATCAACAGAGATGTTATGTGGAATAAAAATATTTTCATTATGTATTTGGGTTTTGAACAAATGTGCAGACCATCAAAACTGTTTACTAATAAGTTAAAAATATGTTTTTTCCTCTGCTAAATAATAACAACTACTTCCATTTCTTTTTTTTTTATGTTTTTTTATTATATTATGTTAGTCACCATACCGTACATCCCTGGTTTCTGATGTAAATAAAGTTCGATGATTCATTAGTTGCGTATAACACCCAGTGCACCATGCAATATGTGCCCTCCTTACTACCCAACACCAGTCTATCCCATTCCCCCACCCCCTCCCCTCTGAAGCCCTCAGTTTGTTTCTCAGGGTCCCTAGTCTATCATGCCTCATTCCCCCTTCTGATTACCCCCCCTTTCTTTATCCCTTTCTTCTCCTACTGATCTTCCTAGTTCTTATGTTCCATAGATGAGAGAAATCATATGATAATTGTCTTTCTCTGCTTGACTTATTTCACTTAGCATTATCTCCTCCAGTGCCATCCATATTGCAGCAAATGTTGAGAAATTGTTCTTTCTGATGGCTGAGTAATATTCCACTGTATATATGGACCACAACTTTTTAATCCAGTCATCTGTTGAAGGGCATCTCAGCTCCTTCCACGATTTAGCTATTGTGGACAATGCTGCTATGAACATTGGGGTGCATATGGCCCTTCTCTTCACTACGTCTGTATCTTTGGGGTAAATACCCTCTAGTGCTATGGCTGGGTCATAGGGTAGCTCAATTTTTAACTTTTTAAGGGACCTCCACACTGTTTTCCAGAGTGGCTGTACCAACTTGCATTCCCACCAACAATGTAGGAGGGATCCCCTTTCTCCACATCCTCTCCAGCAATTGTTGTTTTTTGCCTTGTCAATTTTTGCCATTCCAACTGGCATAAGGTGGTATCTTAGTGTGGTTTTGATTTGAATTTCCCTGATGGCTAATGATTTTGAACATTTTCACATGTGTCTGTTAGCCATTTGTATGGTCATCATTGGAAAAGTGTCTGTTCATATCTTCTGCCCATTTTATGATTTGTTTATTTTTTTCTTGGGTATTGAGTTTGAGAAGTTCTTTGTAGATCTTGGATATCAGTCTTTTATCTGTAGCATCATTTGCAAATATATTCTCCCATTCCGTGAGCTGCCTCTTAGTTTTTTTGACTGTTTCCTTGGCCGTGCAGAAGCTTTTTATCTTGATGAACTCCCACAAGTTCATTTTTTCTTTTGTTTCTCTTGCCTTTGGAGATTTGTGATGAAAAATGTTGCTTTGGCCGATGTCGTAGAGGTTGCTGCCTATGTTCTCCTCTAGGATTTTGATGGATTCCTGTCTCACATCGAGGTCTTTCATCCATTTGGAGTTTATCATTGTGTATGGTCTGAGAGAGTGGTCAAATTTCATTCTTTTGCATGTAGCTGTCCAATTTTCCCAGCACCATTTATTGAAGAGACTGTCTTTTTCCCACCGGATGTTTTTTCCTGCTTTATCGAAGATTAGTTGCCCAAAGAGCCGAGGGCCCATTTCTGGGTTCTCTATTCTGTTCCATTGGTCTATGTGTCTGTTTTTGTGCCAGTACCATGCTGTCTTTGTGATCACAGCTTTGTAGTACAGCTCGAAATCTGGCATACTATTATTCAACATTACTGAATTGCTCTATAACTTCTAATAGTTTGGGAGTGGATTCTTTTGGGTTTTCCATATAGAGTATCATGTCATCTGTGAAGAGAGACAGTTTGACTTCTTCTTTGCTGATTTGGATACCTTTTATCCCTTTTTGTTGTCTGATTGCTGTTGCAAGGACTTCTAGTACTATGTTGAATAATAGTGGCGAGAGTGGGCATCCTTGTCATGTTCCTGATCTTAAGGGAAAGGTTTCCAGCTTTTCCCCATTGAGAATGATATTTTCTGTAGCCATTTCATAGATGGTTTTCATGAGATTGAGGAATGTACCCTCTATCCCTACACTCTGAATGGTTTTAATCAGGAAAGGATGCTGTATTTTGTCAAATGCTTTTTCTGCATCTAATGAGAGAATCATATGATTTTTGAATTTTCTTTCTGGATAAAATCTAAGACACTGATAGATTTGCAAATGTTGAACCACCCTTGCATCCCAGGGATGAATCCCGCTTGGTCATGATGGATAATCCTTTTAATGTACTGTTGGATTCTATTAGCCAGGATCTTGTTGAGGCATTTTGGCGTCCATATTCAATTAGGAAATTCGTCTGTAATTCTCCTTTTTGATGGGGTCTTTGCCTGGTTTGGGGATCAAGGTAATATTGGCCTCATAGAATGAGTTTGGTAGCTTTCCTTCTGATTCTATTTTTTGAAATAGCTTTAGGAGAATAGGTATTATTTCTTCTTTGAATGTTTGGTAGAATTCCCCAGGAAAACCATCCGGGCCTGGAGTTTGTTTTTGGAAGGTTGTTTATCACTGACTCAATCTCTTCATAATTAATTGGCCTGCTTAAAAAATCAATTTCTTCCTGTTTCAGTCTTGGTAGTTTATAGGTTTCCAGGAAGGCCTCCATCTCTTCCAGATTGCTTAATTTATTGGCATAAAGCTGTTGATGAAAGTTTCTAATAATCCTTACAATTTCATTGGTGTTTGTTGTGACCTCTCCTTTTTCCTTCATAATTTTATTAATTTGGGTCCTTTCTCTATTCTTTTGGATAAGTCTTGCCAGTGGTCTGTCAATTTTATTGATTCTTTCAAAGAACCAGCTCCTAGTTCTGTTGATCTGCTCTACTGTACTCCTGGTTTCTAATTCATTGATTTCTGCTCTAATCTTGGTCAACTGCTTCCTCGTGTGTGGATTAGGCCTGTCCCTCTGTTGCTGTTCCAGCTTCTTGAGGTGAGAATAAAAAAACTGCTTTTTAGATTTTTCTATTCTTTTGAGTGAGGCTTGGATGGCTATGTATTTCCCCCTTAGGACAGCCTTTGCAGTATCCCATAGGTTTGGACCATTGTGTTTTCATTCTCATTGGTCTCCATAAATTGTTTAAATTGATTTTTGATTTCCTGGTTTATTGAATCATTCCTGAGCAGGATGGTTCTTAGTCTCCAAGTGTTTGAGTTTCTTCCCAATTTTTCCTTGTGGTTGAGTTCCAATTTCAAGGTGTTGTGGTCTGAGAATATGCAGGGAATAATTTCAGTCTTTTGGTATCGGTTGAGACCTGTTTTGTGTCCCAGAACATGGTCTATTCTTGAGAATGTTCCATGGGCATTAGAATAGAATGAGTATTCTTTGGTGGGGTGTAGTGTTCTATAAATATCTATGAGGTCCAACTCGTCGAGTATGGCATTCAAAGCCCTTGTTTCTTTGTCGATTTTTTGCATGGGTGTTCTGTTTATTTCTGATAGTGGAGTGTTGAGGTCCCCTACTATTAACGTATTTTTATCTATATGTCTCTTTATTCTGGTTAAGAGTTGGCTTGTGTATCTTGCTGCTCCCCTGTTGGGGGCATATATATTTATAATTGTCATATCCACTTGTTGGATACATCCTTTAAGAATAATATAGTGCCCTTCTGTGTCTCTGACTATAGTCTTTAGTTTAAAATCCAATCTGTCTGATATGAGAATTGCTACCCCGGCTTTCTTTTGAGGTCCACTGGTGTGAAAGATGGTATTCCATCCCTTTACTTTAGTCTGAATATATCTTTGGGTTCAAAATGAGTCTCTTATAGACAGCAAATGGATGGGTCATGTCTTTTTATCCAATCTGCAACCCTGTGGTGCTTTATGGGAGCATTTAGGCCATTTACATTGAGACTGAATATTGAGAGATATGATTTTAATGATGCCATGTTGCCATAAAGTCTTTGTTTCTATCGATTGTGACTTTCTGTTCTATATCACTCTTGGGGCCTTTTTACCTATATAGACTAATATCTCCTGTAGGCTGGTTTTCGTGGTTATGAAATTGTCAATGACTGGCATTCTGGAAGGTCTTTATTATCTCCATCAATTCTGAATGAAGCCTTGCTGGATAAAGGATCCTTGGCATGTACTTTCTCTGAAAGAGCTTTAAAAATGCCCCCAAGCCCTTTCTCTATTCCAGGTCTGTGGACAGGTCGCGTAATTCTGATACCTTTGCCTTGGTACGTGAGAAATTTCTTTGCCCTGGCCGCTTTCAATACTGTATCCTTGGATCTAATATTTGTGAATTGCACTATGACGTGACGTGGTATAGGTTTGTCGTGGTTGAGCTTGAGAGGGATCCTCTCTGCCTCTCGGACACGAATGTTTGTTTCCTTGCTAGATTAGGGAAGTTTTCAACTACAATTTGTTCAAATATCTCTTCTAGACCTCTGTTTTTATCCACCCCCTCGGGGATGCTGATGATTCTGACATTGGAACGTTTCATTGAGTCAGTAATCCCCCTTTTGACTGCATTTGATTCATAGAATTTTTAATTTCTGCCAGATTCGCTCTCATTTCCGCCCTTAGAGATTCTATATTCTCATTAACATTTTCGTTAATACTTTTTTCAAGTCTACACATCATCTTGACCATTGTTACTCTGAATTCCATTTCTGATAATTTGGTTATATCCATATCCATTAGTTCTGTGGCAGAGGCCACAGACTCATTGTCTTTTCTTTGCTGGGGGGAATTTCACCTTCTCGTCATTCTGATGAGGAGAGGTTGTGGGGTTGTCCAGAGCCCAAATTATTGACCGGGACCCAGGCCTTGAGCCCTTGTTTTATAGGGATCTTAGGGATGTGGGCTTCTTGATTTTTCAGGCTGCCTTCTGGGGGAAGGGCTTGTCCTGCGGATACTCAGACAACCCTGTTTGGGTAGAGTCTCCACGTCCCCTGCGAGTGGGGATGGGGATGGGCACAGTGTGAGCCGGTATTTCCAGGCTTTTGTTCTCTGGCGGCTTTCCCTGGCAGTTTGCTGTGCCTCTTCTGAGAGTCAGAGCAGCAGTGGCCGAATCTCAGCCTCTGTCTCAGAACAGAGGGATCATGGACCATTCTCCACTGATGTTCTGGCCACTTTAACTCTGTTTCTGTTGGTGCTGCTCAACCCTGCAGCATCCCGGGATGTGCGCCCCACACCTGGCGTCCCAGCCCTCACTTCAGGGCTGGCGCATCTCTGTCCTTTGTGTTTCTAACACTGCTAGCCGCCAGCCGCCCCCGCGTGCTCCCAGAGCTCCTGGTCTCAGTCTGGTTCCAGTGAGCGCACTGGTGCTCTGGTTTTCAGTCTCGTCATGTGCGCGCCGGTCTCAGTCTGCTCTCTCTCGGGTGCCAGTCCGCAAGTCCACCCGCTCCCCCATGCAGGCGGCTACCTCTTCCCGGCGCCTGAACGCGGCGGCTCCCTCCCCCTTCCATTTATCTTCTGATATCTGTGCGTGGTTTCACGGCTCCCCGCTTCGTACCTCAATACTCAGTGCTGGAGATGTTCATTTGTAGAGATCCAGATGTATCTTCCTGCATCTCAGGCTGATTCCGTGGATGTTCAGGCTGGTCTGGTACCTATCCAACTCGACTCAGGGGACCCCTGAAAAAGGGGTCCCCTACTCCTCCGCCATCTTAACCAATCTCCCACTACTTCCATTTCTTACTACAGTATTTAATTTCCTGTCTACTCAATGATAGGCACTGTGGTAGGCTGTATAGATAAAGTAGTTAGCTTCACTTAATAAAGTTGCTGTCTTCACTCAACTTACAATTCAGCCCATGCCTCTTGATTCTGTTTTCTAGTGTCTCAGGAGCTATTAAAAAATGACATTTGTAGGGCTTCATGCCACAGTTACTGAATCAGAATCTCCAGTGTCTAGACCTTAGCAAATCTGTTTTTAAAATTAAAAAAGAGGGGCACCTGGGTGGCCATTAGGTTAAGTGTCTGCCTTCAGCCCAGGTCATGATCCTGGAGTCCTGAGACTGAGCTCTGCATTGAGCCCCACATCAGGCTCCCTGCTCAGCTTCTCCCTCTCCCTCTGACACTTGCCTTGCTGTGCACACTCTCTCTCTCTCTAATAAGTAAATAAATAAAATCTTAAAAAAATAAATTAATTAAATTAAATTAAGAAAGAATTTTTTAAAAAATAGTTTCACATTTACAGAAAAATCACAAGGAATAGTACAGAGAAGTCCCATATACCCTATACCCAGTTTCCACTAGGATTAATACTGTTTATTTGTATGGTACATTTGTTACAACTAATGAACAAATATTGACACATTATTATTAGTAGTATTAGTAGTACCAATATTATGTATATTATATACTGACGTCCACAGTTTATTCAGATTTTTGTAGTTTTTAACTGATGCCCTTTTTCTGTTTGAGGATCCCATCCCTGATGCCGTATTATATCTATTTCTTTTAGGATTTTATTTATATATTTGAGAGAGAGAGAGAGAGAGAATGCAGGGTGGGAAGGGGTAGAGGGGGAGAGAGAGAAAGAAGCAGACTCCCTGCTGAGTAGGACGACAGATGCAGGACTTGATCTCAGGACCCAGAGATCATGACCCGACCTGAAGGCAGATGCTTAACTGACTGAACTGCCCAGGCTCCCTGCCGTATTACTTTTAGTCATCGTATCTCTTCAGGCTCCTCTTGGCTATGACATTTCCTCAGACTTTCTTTGTTTTTGATGACCCTAGCAGTTTTGAGGAATACTGGCCATGTATTTTAAGGAGTACTTCTCAGTTATGAGAATGCTCCAGAACTGGAATTTGTCTAATATATTTCTTATGATTAGACCAAAGTAATGGATTTTAAGGAGGAAGATCATAGGGGTGAGTGCTATTTCATCATACCTTATTAGAGATAAGTGCTGCCAAGACGACTTAATACTACTGCCTGTATTACTCATCTTGATCACACAGCTGAGGAAGAGTTTGTCATGTTTCTCTACTCAAAAGTTACTCTTTCCTCCTACTCCTTTCCCCCTATACTCTCTGTTGGGAATCACTCAGCATAGCCTACCCTGGCGTAATGAGAAGTGTGGTCTATTTCTGAGCTTTATATTATGTTTAATTGATCTATGTTCTATTCTTTTGCCAATGTCACGCTGCCTTGATTACTGTTGCTTTGTATAGTCTTGGAATTGGATGGGTCCTCCAACTTTTCTTCTTCAGTATACTATTAGCTATTCCAGATGTTTTTGCCTCTCTATGTAAATTTTACAGGTTTGTTGTTATCTACAAAGAGGTTTAAGTGGAATTGTGTTGAACTACAGAACAAGTTTGGAAGGAATTGATGTATTAACACTATTCAGTTTTCCAATCCATTAAACAAGGACTATCTCCCCATATTTATATCTTCTTTAATTTATTTCACTAGAATTTAGTAGGGGTTTTTTTTGCATATAAATCCTATACATATTTTGTTAGATTAATTCCTAAATATTTCTCTTATTCAATACTATTAAAATATATATTTTGTCTTCTAATTTCAAGTTCCAATTTTTCATGCTGGCATTTTAGAGAAAATATTTACCTTGTTGTATCTTGTGACCTTACCATATTTACTTGTTAGTTCCAACAATTTTTGTTCAGTTCTTTGGGATTTTCATAATCTTGTCATCTGTTAACTAAGACAGCATTATTTCATTCTTCCCTATCTGTCTACCTTTTAATTATTTCATTGTGTTATTGACTAGGTTGGAATTTCCACTGCGATGTTGAATAGGAATGCTCAGAGAGCACATTCTTGTTTCATTGCCAAATAGGGAGAAAGTCCAATTTCTCACCATTAATTTTAGCTGTTGGATTTTTGAAGATATTCATTATCAAGATGGGGAAGAGCCCCTCTTTTCCTAATTTTTGCATGTTTTTATCATAAATGTCAAATTTTTCAAATGCTTTTTCTGAATGATTAGATATGATTTTTCTTTTCTTTAGCCTCTGGATGTGGTAGGTTACACAGTCTGATTTTCAAAAGTTGAATCAGCTTTGCATACAGAGTAAATCCCACTTAGGTCATGTGTATATTTTATACTTTTTTCAATTTTATTTGATATTTTTTGGTTGAGTTTTGCTTCTATGTTTATGAGATATGCTGACACATAGTATTTCTTTCTTGGAATGTTATTATATGGATTTGATATGAGGGTATTGCATGCTCTGCAGAATGGGTTAGGAAGTGCATCCTCTTTGTTTTCATATTCTGGAAGAGACTGTGGAGAACTGGCATTATTTCTTCCTTAATTGTTTGGGAAAATTTACCAGTGAAATCATTTGACACTGGTGTGTGTGTGTGTGTGTGTGTGTGTGTGTGTGTGTGTGTTTAGAAGGTTAATAACTACTGATTCAATGCTTTGAATGTATATAGCCTTATTTATTCATTTCTCTTTGTAATAGTGTTGGTAGCTAGTGTATTAAGAGAAATTAATCCATTTCATGTAAATTATCAAACTGGGGACAAAGAGTTGTTTATAGAATTCCATTGTTACAGTTTTATTGTTCGTGGGCTCAGTAGTAATGATATTTCTTTCATTTCTGGTATTGTGATCTTTTTCTCTTAATTGGCCTAGCTAAACATTTATCAATTAAATTGCTCTTTTCAAAGACTAAGACTTTGGTTTTGTTGTCTTCTATATAGTTTTTTTTGTTTGTTTGTTTGTTTACAATTTCAGAGATTTCTGTTCTAGTTTTTATTATTGTCTTTTTTCCCCCTGCTTGTCTGGATTTCAATTGCTCTAGTTTCCTAAGGTAAAACCTTACATAATTGATTTCTTTATTCTCCTTTTCTAATTTGTGTAATGGTATAAATTTATATCTAAGCATTGGTTTCATTACATCTCACACATTTTGTTAAGTTCTATTTTTATTTTTACTTATTTAAAATATTTTTAAATTTCTATTGAGACTTTTTCCTTGATCCATGTTTTATTATATAAGTACTATTTAATTTCCAAATATTTGGAGGATTCTCCAGTTATCTTTCAGGTGTTGATTTCTAATTTAATTCCATTTTTGTCTGAGAGCATACTTTATATGATAGCTAATCTTCTATATGTGTTAATATATGGTCTATCTGGGCAAATAGAATTGCAAGCTTAAGAAGAATGTATATTCTGCTGTTGTTGGATGGAGTATTCTATAAATATCAATTAGATCAAATTGACTGATAGTGCTGTTAACATCAACTATATTGTTACTGATTTTTTCTGCTTGATCTATCAATTATAAAATAGGGTTACTGGTCTCTCCAACTATAATAGTGAATTTGTCTTTTCCTCATTGTAGTACTATCAGTTTTTGTCCATATAATTTGATTCTCTGTTGTTAGGTACACAGACATTTAGAATTGTTGTGTCTTCTTGGAGAACTGATTTATTTATCATGATGTAACACTCTATCAGTGATAACTTCCCTTATTCCAAATTACGGTTTGCTGAAATTTATAAATAGCTACTACTGCTTTCTTTGGATTGATGTGAGCATGATATATCTTTCTCCAATCCTTTGACTTTAACCTGAGTTTTTATATTTAAAGGGCTTTTCTTGTAGACAGCTAACAATTTGGTCTTGTATCCACTCAGATAATATCTTCTAATTGATGTATTTAGAAGATTCAGATTAAAATGACTATTATAAGTAGATTAATAATGAACACGTTTATAAATATTATACTCATTGTATTTGGTCTTCCTTTTTCTTCCCCCTCTTCTTTTCTGACTTCTTCAGTTTTATATAAGCATTTTATATGACTTCGTTAATCTCCTTTCATAGCATACAGTACTTTGTTTTAATAGTTTTTAGTGATTTCCCCAGAACTCGCATATACTTCTTTAATCAAAATATACGTCAAAATAACATTATGTAAGTTCACATATTGTGTAGTTGCCTTATAACAGAGTAATCCCAAAGTCCTTTTTCCCCTCCTTTATGACATTGCTGTCTTTCATTTCACATATCCATATGCTACACGCACCCCATACACTGTTACTATTATTACCTAAGAGATACTTTAGATGGATTAAGAACATAAAAATAAAAGATAATATTTTCCTTCATTTATTCCTTCCCTGAAATACTTTCTTTATGTAGATATGAGATTCTGACCTATACCACTTTCCTTTTCCCTGAAGAACTTCTTAATGTAGCTCTGCTGATGAATTCCCTGTTTTTATTTGTCTGAGAAAGTCTTTATTTCCCTTTTACCTTTGAGAAATAACTTCCCTAGATATCAAATTCTAGGCTGGTGGGATTTCTTTCTATCAATGCTAAATATTCCATTCTATGTCTTTTGAGCTTACATGGTTCCTGATGCAGTCTAAAGAAATGTTTATCCTAGTTCTCTACATGTAAAGTATTTCTTCCCCTACCTCTTAAAAGAAAATCTTTTAAGATTTTTCTCACTGTCTTTGGTTTACTTAAGTTTGAATATATGTCTATATATAGGGTTTTTTGGAATTTTTCCTGGTTGGTTTTCTCTGAGCATCCAAGATCTGAGTTTTGGTATTTGCCATAATTGTGAAAATTCACAGCTATTACGACTTCAAATATTTCTTCTGTTCTCTTTCTGTCCTTTCTGCTATTCCAGCTAAGTTTCTGTTACACTTTTTGAAAATTCTCCATAATTCTTTTATGTTTTTGTTTTTCCTCTCTGCATTTCAGCTTGGAAAATTTCTGTTGGCTTATCGTCAAGTTCACTGATTCCTTCCTTGGCCATGACCAGTCTGCTAATGAGTCCATCAAATGCATTTTTTAAATTTCTGTTACAATGTTTTTGATTTTTAGCATTTCCTTTTGATTCTTTCTTAGAGTTTCCATTTTTCTACTTACATATCCATCTATTTTGCAAGCTATCTACTTTTCCATTGGAACCTTTAACACTTCCAAATAATTTTTTTTCACTCTTTAATAATATTTTTTATTATATTATGTTAGTCACCCTACAGTACATCCCTAGTTTTTGATGTAAAGTTCCATGATTCATTACTTGCATATAACACCCAGTGCACCATGCAATATGTGCCCTGCTTAATACCACATAATTATTTTAAATTTCCTAACCAATAATTCCAAATTCTGTGTCACATGTGAATCTATTTCTTATCTTTTCTCTGTCTCTTCAGATTGTGTTTTTTCCTTGCCTTTTAACATACCTTATGATTTCTTTTGTTGAAAGCCAGACATAATGTGTTGAGTAATTACAACTATATAACTCTTTAGTGTTCTTTGCCACCATTGTTGTTGTTGTTAGTCTGGCTACATGTTTGGCTCTATTTAATGTTTGGTATATCTGTAGGTGCCAGGGGCTTCAAATTCCTTTAATATATTTGCTTTGGTCTACCTAGTTACATTTTAGCTTCCCTAAGGACTATTTCATACTTACTACGTGCAAGGATCCCTTTTATGTGTTTATATATGTATTAAGTCCTTTAATCATCACAACCACTCTATGAGGTAGATTCTATTTTTTTTTTTTTTTTACTATTTTACAGTTAAGAAAATCAGGATACAGTATAGTTAAGTAACTTACCTAAGGTTGCTATATTAATAACCCAGAGAGACCAGATTGAAAGACAAATAATTCAGCTCCAGACCCCATGCTGCAAACCACTAATGTACACAATAATATGCTACCAATCTTGGAATGTCCCACATGCCTACATGACCACTAGTCCTGCTGCTACTTTACTCCAGCTTCTTCCCAACTGTTCATCCAGCTGCCATGATTTTGACTGCTATGCCTACACAAAACTATTCACAGGAGTCAGAGGATTTGGAACATTTTTGTTAGTCTTAAATCAGAAATAAAAATATTTTTAAAATTATAATGAGTGTTGAAGAGAATTCAAATAAGCAAAAGAGAAATAAGATGGACTTATTTAAGTATTTTTAAATGGAAAAGATACATAATCAAGAATGAAGAGAATACTCTTTCCCTAGGTCATCCACTTGGAGTCAACAGTCTTTCTCTTACTTGTAAGACAAATAAGATATGCTCATGCTTATTTCTTGTCGCTGTTAACTTGGAGAATAAATTTGCCATATTAGCATTTTTGTTGTTGTTGTTTCCTTATACCCAAAAACTTAATAAATTCTAACTGCCTTTAACAATAGAAACAATAAATCCAAGCCCAATGAAACTGAGGGAAAATGTTTAGCCATATACAACCTAAAACAGGAAAGCTTTGCATAATAAATGACCTTCCTGGTCCAATGAGTTTAGCCACAAAAACAATATATCAGATTTTTAAAGTGTTCATTTTAAAATAATTTTAGATGTCATGGGAGCAGTTTGGAGATATTAAAATTATAAACTAGTATGAGTTTTGTGAGTATATGAAAAATTAAAACTTGAAGAAAAATGACTATGCTAAGAAATAGTTGAAATGTAGAGGCAATTGTTTAAAAATGAGCAATTCAAGACTGATAAATCCTCATTAAGGGCAATATCTTATTTATGTATGGGGTTCTAAGTTTTTCTTTTTAAGGATTAATATTTATTTCATGCTTACTAATTTTAAGACATAAGGTTATGCATCTTATAATCATTTTCAAAAATAATCATATAATCAGAATAAAAATCTATGTCTGGTTTCTATGAGTTTTAATCTGGAAAACTATATACTATTTCTTTTCTACTTATAGAATCTAGTGGAAAAAGAAGTCGTGCCATAGAATTAAGTAAAACATTTAATTTCCAATTTTTTGTTAGTGTTTTGTACTGCCAAAAAAGACCTCAGAACGTGTGACCTGTTCTTTATAACAGCACATTTATTTATTTTTTTTTGTAATGCAAAAAAAGCTCAGAAATCTCTTTGGAGATAGTAGAGATAGGGAGCCTTAAATACCATTATATGTAGAATTTCACTTTTAAAAAAAATTTGGATGGGAGTATGGTTGCATGCTTATCGAAACAATCCAGAAGAGTGGAGGAAGTTGATAATGCCAGAGAGAGGTAAGTAATTGCACCATTTCCTTTTATAGTCCTGAGGAGAAGGTATTCAAACCATAAGTGAAGGGTTTAGCCTTAACTAGGAGCACAAACAGTTCATTTTTAATAACATGATCAATAGCAGAAGTTACTGGCATAGATATTATTATATTAGCTCCTGTGGCTGTGGAAACCTTTGGAAGGTCTACTCAGATTGCTTCTTGGTGAAATAAGAAGCAGGTTAATCATCTAAAAAAGAGACAGGGAAAGAATGCTTGGTTGGAAAAGTGAAAAGAAGGTGTGAAATAATGCTCTAGGTGAGTACAAATGTGAATTATAAATACAGCACCCCTAAAACTTCATGGTTTTATTTTTTATTTCCATATTTTGTGTTAGTTAGTTGTGTTTGAATACAGAGGGTGAGTGAAGTAGACAGAAGATTTTCTCAGGGGGAATACAAAATAAGAGTAAGAATGGCAGGAAGACTGGGTAGAAATATAACCCAAGATCAGTAAGGAATCATTGGAAGATATAACAGATGTTGAGAGAGGCCCTGATCATTCCAGCATGGTCTTGATGAGTTTGCCAAGAATACAAGGCCTAGATTTCTCTCTACCTGGGATATTTCTCAAGATTGTATTTCAGCAGCAATTCAAGGAGATAAATTTAGATCTCCCTCCAGGATAAAGAGCAAACTTGCTATAAAAGAGATGTATGCCAACAACTCTCTGTTCCTTGGCTATGATGGAAAAGCATCATGCATGTAGCATCCACCCAGGTCACAATGCTTCACTCCCATGGAACTTGAGCAATGAGAGGAACCATTGCAAACATGAAGCTCCTATTACTTGTCATGTGAAAATTAAGTCCTTTATTCCTGACTAGGGAGTTTTGTGTCTTCTGCCAGCATCCATAAAACCATAACAGGCTATTTAACTAGCTGGCAAGTGAGAGCCTAGATTCTGAAACAGGAGTAAGTAGAGTGAAAACTTGTTACACTGATGAACAGGGGTTCCTTTACTAGCTTATAATGTAGGCAGTGACATTATTTTGTTGAGTGAAGAGGTAAAGAGATTTGAGAGGTACAGAAATTTGATATGGTATTCAATTGATATCAAGGGAGACAAGGTGGGGGCAGATCCTCTTCCTCCAGTATTATTTTGAATATTATGGAATGGGATAAGGAAAAGAGTACAGAACCAAGAATCAGACACTCTTTGTATTAATACCAACTCCACAGACTTCTAATTGTTTAATCATGGACAAAGTTATTTGATATCTTTGAGCCTCAGCTTCTCTGCCTGTAACATATGTGCTTGGTCCTTGGCAGGTGAAATAAAATCAAGTCCTCGGTACTGACTTTGTCTTTAGAGTACCTCATTTTGTATTTCAGTTTCAGAGAAATAAGTTACCATGAATATGAATAAAAAGAAAAGTTAGATCTATCTTGATATTTTATAAAGGATTTAAAATTCTGAAATAATCAGAAAATATTTCTTTAAAAATATTTCACCTAAAAATCAGATGCATTAAATAAAACATGATAAAAGTATTACATAAATGTCCCTATAAAATAATTGGTGTCTTACTATGTTAGAAAAAGAAACACAAACTATAACCAAGGTAAGTTTACAGTTTGAAGTTTGGCTAACCTAACTGTATAAAACTGACACAACCTTTAAAGTGCCTAAGGCCTCTTTTCATTCAGAATTAAACTAAGTGAAATTTGGCAACATTGCTTCTATATTATTCAGATTCAATTCAATTTAATTTGACAATCATTCTGTTATTTAAATGTTGCAACTCAGAGCAAAATCTAGAAGTGAAATCCATAGAGGAAAAACATGGATTTCCCATAATATAAACATGTAGCACTTTACATATAAATCTTAAATCATAATGACCACAACTTTAATAATGTTTCATAAATCACATTCAAGCAATTTTTATTCCTACTTCAATGAAAACTTTTTTTAAACAAGATTTTATTTATTTATTTGACAGAGAGAGAGTAAGAGAGTAAAAACAAGAGGAGCTGCAGAGGGAGAAGGAAAAGCAGGCTCTCTGCTGAGCAGGACCCTGGGATCATGACCTGAGCTGAAGGCAGATGCTTAACCAACTGAGCCACCCAGGTGCCCCAACATTTTTCTTTTATACATCCTAGAGGTCAAGATAGAATCTAGAGTAGCAATTATAATCTAAATCTATGTATTCAGATCCAATATTGTCCTTTTCAAAAGTATTTGTCACATTTTCTTCCTCACCACTACCTACCACCCACCTCAAATAATTTTAAATACAATTTAGGAAATATATAGCCTTTTGAAAAATGATTCACAAATTCCATTTAAAAACATGCATGTCAAAAAAAGGGGGGGGGGCACCTGGGTGGCTCAGTCGTTAAGTGCCTGCCTTCAGCCCAGGGCGTGATCCCAGGGTCCTGGGATCAAGCCCAGCATTGGGCTCCTCCACTGGGAGCCTGCTTCTTCCTCTCCCACTCCCCCTGCTTGTGTTCCCTCTCTTGCTGGCTGTCTCTCTCTCTGTGTCAAATAAATAAATAAAATCTTTTAAAAAATAAAATAAAATAAAAAATAAAAACATGCATGTCAGGGGCATCTTGATAGCTCAGTCGGTTAAGTGTCTGCCTTTGGCTTGGCTCATGATCTCAGGGTTCTGGGATCAAGCCCAGCATCAGGCTCTCTGCTCAGCCGGGAGTCTGTTTCTCCATTTCTGTTTCTCCCTCTGCCCCTCTCCCTGCTTGTGCAGTCGCTCTCTCTCTCTCAAAAAAATAAAATCTTTTAAAAAATAAATAAATAAATAAATAAATAAATAAATAAATAAATAAAAACATGCATGTCATTACTAATAAATGTGAGCCAATAAGATAGGCTTTATTGGGCGCCTGGGTGGCTCAGTCAGTTAAGCGTCCGCCTTCAGCTCAGGTCATGATCCCAGAGTTCTGGGATCTAGTCCACATGGGGCTCCCTAATCAGCAGAGAGTCAGCTTCACCCTCTCCTTCTGCCCCCTGCTCATGATCTATCTCTGTTTCACACACTCTTTCAAATAAATAAATAAAATCTTAAGAAAAACATAAGATAGGCTTTCTTAAACTTAACAGTTTCAGTATTCTAAAGTTAGTTCTAAAGATGGGTATAAACAGTTTAAGTAAATATAATTTTGATCTTTTTAGTCATATACAGATTACAAATGCAATGGTTGACACTAGGACTCTTTAAAACAAACAAACGAACAAAAAATGAAAAAATTGCATGCTTTATCCATGGTGGCATTCCCACACAAAAATCCAAAATTTATTTTGAGTGGAACATAAGTAAACATGTGCATATAATGTGGATACATGTGACTACAGTATGCTTCTGTTTATCCCCAAAGTATAGAAATAGTGTAGGGAGCATCCTATCCCAGTTTCACTCTGTAGACATGGCTACAAATATAATTTTCACTACCATAATTTAAATTATTATTATATTAAGTTATCAAAATATTTTACTTGTTTTATTTCCTGCATCAAGAAGTAATAAGTAGTAGTAGTAATAAGTAATAAATCTTTTTTTAAGATTTATTTGTTTATTTATTTATTTTAGAGAGTGTGCACAAGCAGAGCAAGGGAGATGCAGAGGGAGAGGGAGGGAATCTCAAGCAAACTCCCCTCTGAGCGCAGAGCCTGACACAGGGCTCAATCCCATGACCCTGAAATCATAACCTGAACCCAAATCAAAAGTCAGATGCTTTATCAACTGAGCCACCCAGGAACCCCAAATAAGTAATGAATCTTAAGAGCAATGAGATTTTAGTGCACATCTCTTCAAATCATAGCAAACTAACTAATGAAAACAGAATTGATGGTGGTGGAGGAAAAGAATTTTTCTCATCTAAAGCAAGTAGAAATGTAGGATTCCTTACATTTCACAAAGGTAGACAAATTCAAAATCTCAAATTTCCTTATTGAATTGTTTCTAATATTCATTTTATATATAGCAGATAAAAATAGAGATAATAAAAACAAAACAGCAAGTTTGGATCTATATGCAATGAAACACCCAGACAAACCATTTTAGAGAACTTTCCTTTACTATAATCAAACTAGTTACATTTAAAATACAGATTGGAAAACTGTCCTGAGTTTGTCTTTTCTATTACTGCCTTTTGACCAATGCTATTACTGAACCAAATACACTAGATATCTATCACACACACATACACACGCACATAATCATACTGGTCAATATGCAGGTTTGCATATTTATATATGATATTTTCTTTTTTTTTTTAAGATTTTATTTATTTATTTGACAGAGATAGAGACAGCCAGCGAGAAGGGGAACACAAGCAGGGGGAGTGGGAGAGGAAGAAGCAGGCTCATAGCAGAGGAGCCTGATGTGGGGCTCGATCCCAGAACGCCGGGATCACACCCTGAGCCGAAGGCAGACGCTTAACCGCTGTGCCACCCAGGCGCCCCTATATATGATATTTTCAAAATGAATGTTGATTTCTCAAAAAAAATCTAAATAGAATGTCATAATCTAAAGTTATCAAAATGAAGAGAAATCTATAAAATTAGGAACACAGGATTTGGATTGATTACAAAATTAATCTTCTGCCTCAGAAAGAATAACACGCTGACATTTTAAAACTCATTTTGAAGGAAGAAGAACAGATTGAGAAAATCTCCATATAATCTCTGAAAGGATATAGTTTTCAATGAGCATGAATTACATTTCATTTTATGCAAGGTTTTTTACTACTGAAGTATTTTCTGTTATATTGAGTTATAACCCCCTACCCATAGAGGCAGCTTTGATTTGATTTTCATTGCCTTGGGCAAGCATGATTGAGGACCCATAAGACTGTAGACGATGTTGATTGATTCTTTTGATCCTAGGAGATAATAGAAAGTGTTTAAATTGGTTGTGTTAAAAAAAATCTGAGGATGAATTGGGACTTTAGGCAAATTGCACAGAAGATTTTTAATCTTCGATTTGTTCAAATTTGTAACATAGGAAACAGAAAAGATTTGTATCTCCCCTTGTCAAATTCCTTTCTATTTCATATCAATCACTTTTTTTTTCTCTTCACCTTTTCTGTTCCTATGTGGCTCCTTTATTCCTAGAATTAGAGGCCTTTGGGTCTTATTTAAATTTTAAAAAGATATCAAAGTCATACATAAAGTGAAATTTAAGCCACAGCTAGATTGGAAAACAGGCCAAAGTAAAGAAAGAAAGAAAGAAAGAAAGAAAGAAAGAAAGAAAGAAAGAAAAGGAAAGAAAGAAAAGTGAACCTATGTGCTTCTCTTTAGAATTCAAAAGTGCTAATCATTAGATCACTACCTTAGGCAGTGTAATAGAACAGTTCTCAACAGAGCTCTTGTGATATACTGCTAACCAGAGTGTCTCATTGAATGTTGAGAGGTTGAGAGGTATAGCAAATAATTTGTTATTAATATATAAAGTACCGAAATTTTAAAATTAATTCCTTTCATCAGAGAAACTAGAGCAGATGCACGGTTGTACTAATTAAAAAAAAAAAAATCCCATACTAATGATAGTGATAGAAAAGGAACTCACCAAAGACCAAGGGAAGGCTTCCCTGGATTCTGTAACCCAGAGCTTATTTTATCTCTGGCTGTCTTAGTGAGACATCATCACTCAAAAATGCAGTTAGAAATCATTGAAGAGTTTTGAGTTATTTTTGCTTTAATTTCCTTCTATATGTTTTAGGATTGTATTACAACCTGGAGGTATAGCTGCTCATTTCTACATAGGGGTATTTTAGTGATGGAAAACCTATTTGTTTTGAGGGAGGGTGGGCTCTGAATTTGGATTTTCATAGCATTTTCCATGAGATTGAGAAATTACCCACTGATTTGATCAGAAAAAAGAGAGAAAACGAAAGGGCTGGTAGACATTACTGGAAAGATATTAGTGAAGTTTAATGAAGATTTAGTGAAATGTGGGGACACCAACCATGTGGGAACAACTGGAGAGGTGTCTCATTTATCATTAGAATATAAAGTCTCTATCATTTTATCTGTATGTTGTGAAAAGAACTTGAAAATCACTACTTTAGTGAAAAATAAAGACATTTTGCAGAGAGGCAAACTGGGTTTTAGTCTCAGCTTAAATTTTCTAACTGTATAAACCTGAGGAAACAAGTTTCTCTGTGCCCTTAGGTTCATTTATAAAATGAATGAAACACTTTTTGAAAATTATACAACCTTATTATTATATAAAGTTTGTACTTCAGAGATTCTTAAGTGGAATAATTCATAAAAATGCCCAATGCATAAAAACACTCTCTGTGCATGTGCATCTGTCTATACACTTGCACTGAGCTCAACAGTGTAAGAGAGTTTCTTAAACATATTAATAAATATTAAATCATTTAAACTTTTAATAACTCCATAAGATATATAATGTTATTATCCCCATTTCATGATGAAACCGAGAAACAGAAGGCTTAAATAAGTTGCACAAGATCACACACCAATGAGTAAAGCCATGGTTTGAATAATACATTCATATTATTAACCACTAAGCTGTACTACCCTACTATATAATAAAGTAATAGTTCCCTAGCTCCAAACCCTTGGAAAGTTTCACCCAAGAAGAGTTCTGTCAATATGTATCTTTGAACCTTTAGAATCAGTCAACACAATTTTGAAATAACCTTCCTCCATTTAATTTACATTGATTTTGTGCTACTTCTCCTAGAGATATGATTAAGGGACACTTTATCATGCAATTGAAAATGAAATTCTCAACAGTTAACTTCATCATCATATAAAGATTGAAATAAGAACTGTAAGACTTGGATCATATAATTACTCTTCGCCTTGTACCCTTGTCCAGAGCATTTCTTCTCATCAAAACTTTATCACTTCTGTTCCTCACATTACTATGCAAAGAAGAGTCTTACCCTTAGAATGCAGAATTAAGAATATAAAATTTAGATCATGTACAACCAGATTCTCACTCAGAGAATAAAAATTACTATTAAAAAAAGTGGGTAAATAGTGTCCTTTCAATTCTTCAATTCCAGTTTCTTGCAAATTGTTGCATTTTACACCATTAAATATTTCTTCAAATGATAACAGGTGACTATTAAAAACATCATGGGTGTTCAGTAAATGTGACCAAAGTGACCGACTGTAAAATGGATCCATTTTTCCATTTATTTCCACAATGATAGGAGAGAAATTCTGAATTAAAAAAAAAAAACGGATGATATTGAAAAGTGACATTAAAATGATGTCCTTTCCATTGGGAAGCTGGCCATTACAAAAACTTACTATTTGTGGGTCTGTGTATGTGTGTGTCTGTGTAAGAATTTTCCTTTTCCTCAACTAAAGAAAATCTCATGCTGTAAAATTTCCTTTTTATAATCATTACTTTTATTCACAAACATGGCATCAGCATTATCTAAAGAAATTTATGTTATAAGACAACTGAACATTATACTATTGCCTCTGAAACTTACATTTTAAAGCTTATTTTTCCTAAGTGATATCAAATGTGATTTTTTTTATTCCTTAACATCTCCTTATGTGTCAGTACATTTTTCCTGAAAGTGATATTCTCTATTCTAACTTAAGCTTAATAATTTAGAACATTTGAGAGTTAATTAACATTAAACTCTATAATGTGAATATAAAATTGGTCATTTTTATCAAATCAAGACTATTACAGGTTTTTTTCCCCTCTTTCTCCTTATGATTTTATTTTTTACCCTCCAATTAACTAGTTCAGAACATGAGTCATGGTCCTATGACATACAAAAAAAAAAAAAAAAAAGAACATGAGTCATGGAGAACCTAAACTTAAACTTCTGCTCCCCCATTCACTTAAGTTTTAAACCTCTATATGCCATTTCCTCATTGTAAAAAGAATACCCACCTTATAGGGTTGTTGTGAAGATTAAATGAAATTAATACTTACCAATTAATTAGAAGTAATTAATACTAATTATGTTAAATTAGAAAGCATAGGTGGATCAGTATTTCATTGCAGATTACTTCACCATTTTATCTATGCATAGCAGCAATTTCTTTGTCAAGCTTTTTTCCATATCAGATATTTAATGAGACATGTGAGCATGGTGGTTAAAAGCACAGACTTCTGAGCTGAATCACAGGTTCATGACTTACTATCTGTGTGGTTTTGGAAAATTACACAATCTCCCTGCATCTCATTTAAATGGGAATCACAATACCCATCTCATCAGGCAGTTGTGAAAATTAAATGAGATCACATATAACAAAGATTTTAGAGCAGGAAACTAGTATGATAATCTTTATTATTAAGGTTGTTATATGAAAAATACACATAATATTCATTCAAAAGGATAGCTGACGTTTTCTTCCATTTTCTCATGTTAAATGCAGAACTGACGAGTAATGGCATAGGGTGAAGGTAGTATAATGAAAGTCATCCACCCTGGGAGCAAACAATAAGGAGGAACATTGTCTATAAGGAATTTAAAAGGATAATAACACTGACTAAAAATAAATTACCATCATGTCCCAGCAATTCTAAACAATCTTTTTGCTGAGGTAGACTATTTCCACTGCCCTTTGCACCACTGATAGCAAAATGCTGGTGCATTTACATTTTTTTGTAACTTTCACCTTTACTCTAGTTTTATTTATTAACTCTCACGATCTTTATACAGTGTGTTTGCTAAAACATATATACAGGGATTAAATAATTTCTTTATATAAATTCAGTAGTATTTAATTTTGGGGGTGCTTGACTAGCTCAGTCGGTGAAGCATCTGACTTTTCTTTCAGCTCAGTCATCATCTTAGGGTCCTGAGATCAAGCTCCACTTCAGATTCTGTGCTAGGCATGGAGACTGCTTAAGATTCTCCCTATTTGGGGTGCCTGGGTGGCTCAGTTAGTTAAGTGTCTGACTTCAGCTCAGGTCATGATCTCAAAGTCCTGGGATCTAGCCCCATATCCTGCATGGGGGCCCCTGCTCAGTAGGGAATCCTCTTGTCCCTCTGCCACTCCCACTTCTTGTGTTTGCTGTTCTCTCTCTCTCCCCCCCAAATAAATAAATAAAATCTTAAAAAAAAGAGAGAGAGATTCTCTCTCTCACTCGTCGTCTGTCCCTCCCATGCCCACATGCATTCTCTCTCTCTTTAAAAAATTATTTTTTTTAAAAAAAGCATTTAATTTTCACATTATTTTTTTCAGATAAATAGAATTCTTTCATTCATCATTGCTTTAATAAATTTTAACATTATTAATAGGTGGGGTATACTACTTCTAAGTGTAAAAACAACAGGACATTGAAAAATCCAAAATTCTACAACTGGCAATTGTCCCAACCTGAGACTATTGCAAACATTTGACATTCCATTCAGCTCCTTCTCAGTAAGCAAGAAATTCTCTGTGTGACTTGTCACATATTCCTTGTATAATCCTTAAAGTTTCTGCCTTAGTTCAGTATATACAATATGTCTGACTTATAATATCTCCCCATTCAAAATCTATCCTTAAGAAAAAAAAGACTACTAAAGAATGAACCTCAGAGTAGCATATACACAGTGGTTATAAGGTATAAAATAACTATATTATTTCTCATAAATGGGTTATAAGGTATAAAATAACTATATTATTTCTTATAAATGGGTTATAAGGTATAAAATAACTATATTATTTCTCATAAATGATGGGGGAACAGAAGTAATATCCCAAGTTATTCTGAAATAATATACACATATAAATGTTTCTTTTCAACTCTATAATTTTACAAAGATAAGTTATTGTAATTTTTATAAAAAAGATATCAGAATATTTGCTGTAGATTTTACTAACTCTAAAACACATATAAATACATACATTAATAGGACAATATTAAGTCAATCTTGAATGACAGAGTTATCAAGACATACATTCTAACATTTTTCATGATATCCAGGCAAGAATTTGGGGAGATAAATATCTATAAAAATTACATTTGTAATATGGGGATAATCTACTTGAGTTGTGATTTTACTGCAACTAATCATGAAACTTTATAATAATTCAAACTTAAATATCACCATGTTACTGTTTAAACTCCTTATTCAGTTTAAAAGAATGAAAAAGGTAAAAGTAAATATTATCATACTCTTCTTCAACATCTGTATTATTCATCTGTTTGATGGTACCTTTATATCAGTAATCCTCAATTATAACTCCCCAAACTATATTTATTTCTCCTGCTACTACAATAACATATGCTTATTTAAATATATCCTTTTGACTATGCCTTATCTGAAGGTTGGCCTCCTTTTGTCAAAAACACCTTAACAGGAAAATTTAAAGACATACATTTATAACTAACATAAATTCTAATTTATTATCCAAAAGTAAATTCTTATTTTGTATTATTTACTGATCTAGAATTTAAAATATCACCACTTGGGACATTTTTTTAAGCCAACATTATTAAGTCATCAGCAAAAAAATATTTTTAAGTTGGTTTCATGCAAAACATAGTTCCACAGACTAAGCATCATCATAATATAGCTCAAATCTGTTTTGCCTGGACATTTGGATGTATATGCTAATTAGATAGGAAATACGTTCATTTCATTCTGAAAAGAATATACATTTTTTAAAAACTCAAAGCTTTTTGGCTTTCTGTTTTAACAATTACCATGTGTGTAGTCATTGTAATTATGGTTAGAACGCATCAATATAGAGAACCTAATGTTAACTTTCATGTGATAGATGTATTTAATTCTTTTGGAAAACATACTGTAAGGAACACCAGTGAGGAGTCTCACCATACAGTTAGGTAAGAGCTGTATTTTCTCTTGCATGCAAGAAAGAACCAAGATTCTTATAATATCTATTTTTAAGTCTCTTTTTGCTCCATTTAAAGATATTCTTCGGGCACCCATGATGGCTACACACGAAACATTTGGTCTTGCAGGTAGCTAATACAAATATACAGATGACTAGAAGATAGACCAAATAATAATGTGTCTACCCCAGAATACAAAGAGTGTCAGAAATTAAATGAGAGATTTTGTGAAGCTGATGGAAGGGCATCAATGGAAATGGGCCTTGGAATATAAATAAGCATTTGGCATGTGAAGATGGAGGAAAAAAAGTTGCTAAGAGCAGAAAGATTTGGAAAAGGAGGAAAGTAAGAGTCTGTGGTGTAGTGTGTACGTGTGTGTGTGTGTGTATGTCTGTGTCAGAACAGACAAAATTATTGTATGCAGAAGGCACCCCATATATTTTAATAAAAACAAAAGAAAGCTTTAAAAAAGCCCCAAGAAATAAGGCAAAGAGTGTTACAGATTATAATAATTTCTAAATATCCTATATATTTATAGTATGTTGGTAATGACTGAGCACTTGGAACTGTGAAATACATAACACAACTTGTAGGTTATGTGCCATTCTTGAATTTTATCTGTGTTTTTATTACTAGGAAGGTCTGCTGTCCTTTTCTGCTTTCTCTCCTACTCAAGGGAAGCTTCACAGAAAGCAAAGTATTAAATGTGACGTTACATGCATGAGTCTACATAATTTTTTAAAAACAAAACATTCACAAACTTGAGGCTTTAATTATGATTAGTAACTAACCATTGGTGATATACTTTACAACTGGTTATAGTATGCCAGAGCATCCTAATATTAACCTAAATTACTTATATCTAATTAACGTATCTATTTAAAACAAAGAGAAAGAGGAATAAAAGGATGTCAAAGGAGCACTGGGAAGAAAAGAACAGGCATAATATAGTTCAAAATAATCCAAGGTAACATAAATCTAGGACAAAGGAAAAAGAAAACCTATCAATGGCTACAGAAATGATAAAGATTACAGAATGATAAAAAGTCGTCATATTTATCAATTAAGTTATTACTACAACATTTGGAAAATCTAACTGCAAATAATAATTGAAAAAAATATTTTTATGTGCCAGAAACTGTGCTAGAATTTGAAGTTATAAGTATACGGAAAAAGAAAGAAAATGTATTAGTAAATATAAATAACTATTGAACTCATGGTTTTTAAGCCTGAGTAGAGATGATGGAAAATAGGTAAGCATTAAGGAATTAATAGAAGGCAAGGACGTTAAATAAATGTGTAAGTATTACATAAAAGGAAATAAATGGATCTGCAGCTTGATGATTTCACTGTTTTTCTATGCATATGTATAATTTTATAAAATAAAAATGTCTTTTCTTAAACAAAACTCATTACCTAGATGTTAGGCTTCTTACTTGTGTCCGATATATTACTAGTGTGGCATGGAATCAGGACCAGCTAAGTAATCTGCAAGGCCCACTGTGAAATGAAAACATGAGGCCCCTGGTGAAAACAGTATTGAGAATTTCAAGACAGTGAGAGAAGAGCATTAGAAGAAGCATAGTGCCCTTTTGAGTGTTAGGTTCTACACAGGATATATGTCTATGAAGCTAGCCCCAAATGGAATTTATTTTACCACCCCATTATTCCTTTACAGACTCTGTTGCTGGTTCTTCTCCCTCCCCACCCATTTATTCTGACAGTGCAGGGGCTTAGTTGTGCCTTCTTCTCTATCTACATTCACTCCATGGAGCATTCATTGAGTCTCATTGCCTGGCAAACCATCAATACACAATCATTCTATCTCCATGCCAGGTTTTTCTCCTAACTTCAATCCCATACACAGACTGCCCAATCTACCTCTCTATCTGGCTGTCTAAAAGACATTTCAAGTTCAATGTCCCACCTCACAGCAATCAATCAATCAGTCAATCAATAACATTTCTTTTCACTTTATATACACTCCTAATCCATGAATTCTAGGCTCTAAATTAAAAATGCATCCAGAATCTAAATGTTTCTTATGTCCAGTTTCCACTCTGGTCTGAGACACCATCATTTCTTTCCTGGATCACTGCAACAGCTTGTTAATTGAACTCCTTGTTTTCTACCCTTGTCCTCCACAGACTATTCTCAACAGACTAGCCAGAATGATTCTACTAAAGCCTAACTCAGATGAAATCACTCCTCAATGTCCTGAAAAGGCTCCTTGTCCATCTCACAATAAAAGATGAAGTCCTTAAAATGCCTTCAAAACTCTGTGAGATCTGACCTCTTGTATCTTTATTACTCTCTAGTAATGCCCCATCCTGTCCAGTCATACTGGCTTGCTTTCCACCCAGGAAACACTCCCTACCTCCTCCTACTGACAGAGATCTGTCAAATCTCACCTTCTCAATGAGGTTTATCCTAATTCTCTCATGTAAAATTGCAACAACTGCTTGGGCTTCATCTCCCCATAAACTGCCTCCCCTGTTGTTCTGCTCTATTTTTCCCCCACAATTTTTTTCATATCATCTTGTAAAATGCTGCATAATTTGTAATTTTTTTAACCTCTTTTCCTCTACTAACATGAAAACACCACTAAGACAGATATCTTTATTTATTCCTTATTACATATCTAATATAGCATCTGGCACATATCAGGCACTCAATAAACCATTGTTGAATGAATGGATCATTAAATAAGTGACTAAATGAAAGAAAATATTTGCACACTACACAGCTTAACACTGTGCAGTATTGTAAAATGAGCAATTAGAAGTAAATAAATCCTGTCACACCCTAAAACCCTGGTAGGTAATAAGCAACATGATATAACTAAAATACTCCATTTTACTCAGTGGTATTTATAGTAATGACAGTCATAAAATGCACACTTATTGGGGGATATGAAGCAAATTTAATTTAGTTCTATGTTAAATGTTTCTCACTCTATCCTTTCATTTCCAATAACTTAAATATCAATAAATGTATTTCCTTACGGGTATTATTTCTAACATTTAAATTTCTGACCTCCAAAACAGCAGGAATTGATTAACATTTAACAACATGGAAATGTGAAGAAATGAGAAAATTAAGTATTGCACCTCATAACTCAGAGCTTATGGCTTAGTTTTAATGCTTCATGTAAAGGCTTTAGACTTCATATAATCTATTTAAAATGTGTATTCTTACACACTGTGGTGGCAGATAAGAAGGAAGTGTACAAATAATTCAATTTAATCCCATTCAAAGACTCAGCGTCCATTGGAGTTGTATGCAAATAAATAGAAAAAAATTCATAATCTCTAATCATTCTCATTTAGACAACAACAGAAGCTAAGCACACATTGCTTGAATGACAATTTTGCCTGATTTTATACCATTCACTATACAACGTGGTTTAAAAATGTGAACTATGAGTTTGAGAAAAATGGGAAGCAGAATAGAGTTTTGGACAATATGGAGTTAGAGATGCTACTATCAGAATGATTCTTTTTAAAATATGAATCTGATTTTGCCACTACTCTGTTGAAAGTCCTGCAGTGGCTCCCTTTGACAAAGGGGAAATCAAAGCTAAAGTCCTTACAATGGTTCACTGTGCTACATGATCGGGCCCTCCCCACTCCTGACCTAATTTCTACCACTTCCCTCTTTTGTCTTCTCCTGTCTCACCAATCTCCTTAATATTTCTTTAGCACTACAGACACTAGAATCCTTTTGATTACGGTTCCTCTTCCTAGAATATCCTACTCTTCTAACCTCTTCATGAACTCATGAATATACAAACACATAAACATGCATTTAACACTAGCCTCATGATAAAACTCTAGAAATACCCACAACAAAGTAAAGAATAAAACAAAAATGTCCACCATCACCACTATTACTACAAATTACTGTGGAAGTGCTAGCCAACTTAACTGCATGCCATTTGCCTCTTCCCCACCACACACACCTGTGCATTTAATTTATAGCTACTTGAAGATATTATTTACTTAGAAATCTGACAATATCACATTCAAAACATTTCTAGAAAGTTGATTTTTTTTTTAAATCAAGTCAGCAAACATCAAAAATTTTCTAACTTCTAGGCACTTTTTAAGAAAATATACTAGATGTTGCTGCATAAACTTTAGAAATGAACAATATTTCTATGAAAAGAACCCTAGAATTCCACATGAAGGAACATAAAACAACACCTGAATAAAATAACAGACTTTTATAAGAGACTCAATCACATGAGGTTAATTCTAGTAATTCAATCTGTCATGAAAATTTAATAACATCCCAGTCAAAATCTCCATCATGATATAATCCTACAGTTAATCTAAAATGTAAAGATATGAGAATTGACATAAAAATATGCAAAAAATAAAGAGTAATGATCATGTGCTTTCCCTACCACATACTAAAATATATCATAAAACTATATTAAAAATTTTATAATACCAAATTTTTATTCTTGAGTGTATGAATTAGACTACTAAGAAAGCTTGCTGAAATTTTTACTATCAACAATTGTCAGCATTTTTTTAATTAATTAAGTGCAGGCTTCAAGTATCTAGTCATATTATCTGTAAATAATAAATAATTTACATTATTCTATCCAATTTTTATACTTCATTCCCTTCTCTTGTCAAAATGAATTGGTTCATATTTTCAAAATTGTTTAATAATAATGCCAAAAATGTATACCTCATTCCTTGTTGCTAACTTTTGAGAATACTTTTTTTTTCTCACTCTCAGGAAGAAAATATTGAGAGTAGACTCCAAATTGATCAAGCCGTAATAAGAATATTAGCGTGAGAAAGACAAAACATTCAGATAACTAAAAGTGAGGAAATATTCAGAGGATATGAATATCAGAATATAGACATGGTTACACAAATGCTATATTTCCTAGAGTCAGAGCAGCAGCAAAAGCGAGTGCTCTAGAGATATGAGATATGGCAGCTACTACCATGGTACGGTATGGTATGGTTTCTGCTATTCCTTTTTGTATTCAATTAATTAATATATATAGTGTATTATTAGTTTCAGAGGTAGAGTTCAGTGATTCATCAATTACATATAACACCCAGTGCTCATTACATCAAGTGCCCTCTTTAATGTCCATCACCCAGTTACCTCATTCCCCCACGGACCTCCCTTTCAGTAACCCTCAGTTTGTTTCCTATAGTTAAGAGTCTCTTATGGTTTGTCTCCCTGTCTGATTTCATCTTACTTTATTTTTTCCTCTCTTTCCCTATGATCTGTTTTGTTTCATAAATTCCACATATGAGTGAAATCATATAACTGTCTTTCTCTGATTGACTTATTTCACTTAGCATAATACCCTCTAGTTCCATCCATGTATTGCAAATGGTAAGATTTCATTTTTTTGATGGCTAATATTCCATTGTATACATTTTTAAAATTTTTAGAATGATTTTATCTTTTATTTAAATTCAATTAGCCAAAATACAGTATATTTATAGCACATCTTCTTTATCCATTTATCTGTTGATGGACATCTGGGCTATTTCCATAGTTTGGCTATTGTGAACACTGCTGCTATAAACATTGGGATGCAGGTGCCCTTTTGAATCACTCTGTTTGCATCCTTTGGGTAGATACCTAATAGTGCAATTGCTGGGTCATAGGGTAGCTCTATTTTTAACTTTTTGAGGAACCTCATTCCAGAGTGTCTATACCAGCCTGCATTCCCACCAGCAGTCTAAAAGGGTTCCCCTTTCTCCACATCCTCGCCAACATCTGTCATTTCCTGACTTGTTAATTTTAGCCATTCTGACTAGTGTGAGGTGATATCTCATTGTGGTTTTGATTTGTATTTCCCTGATGCTGAGTGATGTGGAGTATTTTTTCATGTGTCTGCTGACCATTTGTATGTTTTCTTTGGAGAAATGTCTATTCATGTCTTCTGCCCATTTTCTGACTGGATTATTTGTTTTTTGGGTGTTAGTTTGAAAAGTTTTGTATAGATTTTGGATACTAGCCCTTTATCTGATAAGACATTTGTAAATATATTCTCTCATTCTGTCTTTTGGTTTTGTTGACTGTTTCCTTTGCTGTGCAAAAGCTTTTTATCTTGACAAAGTCCCAATAATTCATTTTTGCTTTTGCTTTCCTGGCACAGTGTTTTAATTACAGAAAAACACATTTCATTTAAATATGAGGAAGGGAAAGAAGTTGCAATTAAATCACATATTAAAAGACTAGAAGAATAAAAGGAAAGACCCCTAAATAATGTAGTAATAGTTAACTTAGGCATAATAGAAAAATAGGGCCATTGGGGAGACTGCATGTCTCAGTTGGCTAAGCATCTGACTTCAGCTCAGGTTATGATCTCAGAGTCCTGGGGTCAAGCCCCATGTCAGGCTCCCCATTCAGTGGGGAGTCTGTTTGTCCCTGTCCCTCTGCCCTTCACCCAACTTGTGCTCTCTCTTTTTCAAATAAATAAAGACTGTTAAAAAAAAGAAAAATAGGGCCATAAAATATGTGAAGTATCCTAATTTAATGTTACTAAATTAGGTAAGTTTTAAAAATTATAGAAAAATGAAAAAAAGGAATAAATTAGAAATTTAAAAAGTCAAAATGATAAGACTGAGTAATAGAGAACAGAGCTCAGGAAACAAATAGAAAATAAGGAAAAATATTCCAGAAATTAAGAGAAAACAAGAAGCTACATTAAGTAAGGACAGACACATTTGAAATTATGACAAAAGAAAGAAAGGAAGAAATAAGAAAACAATCAAACAGAAACAGAGAATACAATAAAAAAGAATTAAGAGATGATCATTTTAGAAGGCAAAGAAGATCTAACATAGATATAATTGAAGTTCTCAGAGAAAACCAACCGATACAGATATAGTTGAAGTTCTAAGAGAAGAAAAGAAGTCAACAAAACAAATGGCAAAATATGTAATTAAAAAAATATTACCCAAATTAAGGAGAACTTGAACTTATATTTAGGAAGTAAAACTGTGTAACTGAGAAAATCATCCTAGAAAGGTTTAACCCAAACTATATTTTAGAAAAAGACCACTGTAGTTTAAATATAAAGAAAACAAACAAATAAATATATTCAGACAACTAGGCAAAAACAGTACCAAGTAAGGTTAAATAAAAGATTATATTTCCATCTGACTTATCAACCACAGCACATCTTAACACAATTGAACTATATGTTTAAGATTGTCAAAGAAAAAAAAATTGGTACAATGATGTTAAGTTACAGGCAAAATTACTTTTCATGTATAATAGTTATAGAACAGTTATGAGTCTACAAGCCATCAACAAATTTTGTTCTTTTAACTGAAGAAATCTTTAAAGAATGAGTTTCAGATAACCAAGAGTTGTTGACAGAAGTTTCAGTATAAGGTGTACTGGCAGACACTGACATACTTAACTGTAGCACCATGACTAGGCCATAAGGATAAAAGTGACAGAATATTAGGTAAATGTTATATGTTCTGACAAAACATATAAAACATCAAATATGAGAAAATAATGTAGAAAGGAATTTCTAATTCAAAATAAGCTTGCTGACTGACTTGCAGTGCCAACTGAAAATAATGTCATTTGAAATCAGATGTTAATTTAGAAAAATAAAAAAGAGAGTAAAGAAGTTACAAATTAAACCCATGATTATCCATAGTAGGAAACCAATCAACAGTATCTTATAAACAGGGAATTATCATTATAATGGCAACCAGTAGGATAAAAATACAAAAATTCCTAAATACCAAAAGGTACTTAAAAATAAACTGATCATAAATAAAAGTGTTATAAGATCACATACCAAAAGTAAGACCAAATATATTGGCTGTATTGATAAATACAAGTAGGCTCAACGCAGCCATTAAAGGAAAAAGATTTTTTAACTAAACACCAAAACCAGCTATGTATATATTTTCTGAAACCAAAAGAAAGTTTAAATATGACTGGATAAAAAAATTAATACCATGGGACACCTGGGGACTCAGTCAGTTAAGCATCTTACTCTTGATTTTGGCTCAGGTCATGATCTCAGGGTTGTGAAATCAAGCCCTGCATTGGGGCCCAAGCTGGGCATGGAGTCTGCTTAAGATTCTCTCTCTCCCTCTGCCTCTGCCCCTTCCCACCTGCTCTCTCTCCCTCAACAAAATAATTAATTAGCTAGTTAATTAATTAATACCAATAACATAACAACTGTCCTAAAGCGAAAACTACTGAAGATTCCATATGAAAGAGAAGCATGTTGATAATTAACAAACATTTCAAAATTCAAAACAAATCCAGTAGAAAAAATTCATAGGATATAAAAGACCTAACAATATAATTCACAAAATATTTTTATAACTAAATGCTTAACATGAAATTTAAAGAATTTTTCTTCTTTTCTCTTTTTTTAAAGATTTTATTTATTTATTTGAGAGAGTAAGAGAGAGAGAGCATGAGAGGGGGAGGGTCAGTGGGAGAGGCAGACTCCCCACTGAGCAGAGAGCCCAATGCAGGGTGCAATCCCAGGACTCCAGGATCATGACCATCTGCCGAAGGCAGATGATTAACTGACTGAGCCACCCAGCAGCCCAATTTTTCTTCTTTTCAATGCACATGGAATATACGCAAAGATTAACGTTATATTAGGCCACAAGAAAGTCATTAAATTTCAAAATAAAAAACTAATAAATGCCGCATTTCTGCCTATAATGAAATTAATGCCAAAATTAGAAATACAACAAAACAAAAAACAAACAATGATTTCAAGAAAGGCCTTCCACATGGAAATTTTAAAAACAGGATAATGAGTCAAGTAATATAAAGTGAAACTGCAGTTGGAAGACGGAGATGGAATAGGATCCTAAGCTCACCTGGTCCCACGAATACAACTAGATAACTATCAAATCATCCTAAATACCCCCAGAAATTGACCTGAAAACTGACAGAACAAACTTTGCAAATAAAGGTAGAGAAGAGGCCACATCAAAGAAGGTAGGAAGTGTGGAGAAGTGGTTTGAGAGAAAGGATCATGGTCACTGAGGTGGGGAGGGAGCTGCAGGTGTAGAGAAAGGTGTGAGAGGGACTAGCACACAGAGGAGCACACAGAGAAAACAAATCCCCACAGCAACTCACTTGGAAAACAAGAGGGGTCAAACTTTGTGAGTTCTTGCAACCAGCAAGGCTTAAAGCCTGGAATTATAAAGGTCAGCAGGTGTGTCAGAGATAGAGTTCAGAGGACATTCCACCGTTCCTGGAGAGAAGGTAGGCAAACAACTCCCAAACATATAGCAAGGAAACAGCAATCTGAAGAGTGCCTGGGGCACATAGGGAGGAAGTTATTGGTTCATCTTGGAGTGTGTCTCGGAGAGACAGCTTCAAGGGAAGAGTTTTACAGCAACAAAGGAACTGGCAGGCAATATTTCCCTCCCTTGCCCCTCATTATAAGCAGAAGGCCACCCGCAGGAACCAGCACAGTGCACTCACCCCCTAACTTGGTTACACCAACTCCTGTCCCCCCTCTCCCACCACACTTTGGTAGAACTGCCCCTCCCAGTCATACTTGCCTCAGTCCCAGCATAGTGGGCCCCCTCCCCCAGAAGACCAGCCCAAACCTCTGCTCACACCATATCTCCCCACTCAGGAGTTTTGCAGAACCTCTGTTCCAGCAGTGGCAGCAACAGGTCTCATCTAACAGACAAGAGCACACCTAATTAAAACACAACATGTTCAGGCCAGGGACCAAACACTGCTAACAATAGGCAAAGAGAGACTCTACAGATGAAGGCCTGAAGGATAAAGTGGCCAGAACAAAACAGCAGAACATATGCAGCACACACTTTACATACTCCCAGAAATACCAGGCTCTGGGGAACTGAGGACTCTACAAGACAGGACACTACTAGACCTCTTCTTCATAAAGCCATTACTCTCAAGAACAGGAGATGTAGCCAGCTTTTTTAGCACATAGAAACAGGCACAGAGACTTAGACCAAATGAGAATACAGAGACATTTATCCCAAATGAAAGCACAGGTCAAGGCCATGGCCAGAGATCTAAGCAAAACAGATATAAGTTACATGCCTCATAGAGAATTTAAAGTTATGATCATAGAAAATACTCACTGGACTTGAGAAAGAGTTGAAGACATGAGTGAGACCCTTAACAAAGAGATAAGGAATAACATAGCAGAGATAAAGAGTTCAATAAATGAAATCAGAAACACACTTGATTGCATGAACAGCAGGCTGGAAGAAGCAGAGAAATGAATTACTGACCTAGAAGACAAAGGAATGGAAAGTAATCAAACTGAACAAAAGAGAGAAAAAAGAATTGTGTAAAACTAGAATAAACTTAGGGAACTCAAACATAATGACATTCACATTATAGGAGTCCCAAAAGAAGAAAAGAGAGGAAAGGGGGTGAAGAGTTTATTAGACAAAATAGTAGCTGAAAACTTCCCTAATCTGGGGAAGAAAACAGATACCCAGATCCAGGAAGCACAGAGAACCTCCATCAAAATCAACAAAACCAGACCCACACCAAGACATGTTGTAGTTAAACTGACAAAATTTAAGAGAAAAAAAAAAAAAAAAGAACTAGAAAAGAGAACTACAGGCCAATATCCCTGATTAACATAACGGCAAAAACACTCAACAAAATACTAGCAAATCAAATCCAACAACACATTTAAAAAGAAATCATTCAACACAATCAAGTGGGATTTATTCCTGGGTTGCAAGGGTGGTTTAATATTCATAAATCAATCAACAAGATATACCAAATTAATAAGAGAAAGATAAGAACCACATGATCATTTCAGTAGACACAGATAAAGCATTTGAAAAAATACAACATCCATTCATGATAAAAACCTGCAACAATGTAGGTTTAGAGGGAATGTACCTCAACAAAATGAAGATCACATATGAAAAATCCACAGCTAACATTATCCTTAATGGGGAAAAATTGAGAGCTTTTCTCCTGGGAATAAACAAGGATATCCACTCTCACCACTTGATAGATTCAACATAGTACTAGAAGTCCTACCCACAGCATTCATACAAGAGAAAGGAATAAAAGGCATCCAAATCCATACGGAAGATGTAAAACTTTCACTATTTGCAGAAGAGATGATATATATAGAAAAACTGAATGATTCCACCAAAAAAAAAAACCTGCTGGAACTGATAAACTAATTCAGTAAAGTCACAGTATACAAAATCAATGTACAGAAATCTGTTGCATTTCTATATACCAATAATGAAGCAATAGAAAGAGCAATTAAGAAAATAATCACACTTACTATTGCCTAAAAATAATAAGAAACCTAGGAATAAACCTAACCAAAGAGGTGAAAGACAGGTACTCTGAAAACTATAAAACACTGATGAAAGTAATTGAAGATGATAAAAAAGAAAGAAAGAAAGAAAGAAAGAAAGAAAGAAAGAAAGAATGAAAGCAGAGCTAGAGGTATCACAATTATACTATAACTTGAAGTTATATTATAAAGCTGTAGTGATCAAGCCAGTATGGTACTGGCACAAAAATAGCACACAGATCAATAGAACAGAATAGGAAATCCCAGAAGTGAACCCACAACTATATGGTCAATTAATCTTTGACAAAGCAGGAAAGAATATCCAATGGAAAAAAGAGTCTCTTCAACAAATGGTGTTGGGAAAACTGGACAGCAACATGCAGAAGAAAGAAACTGGACCACTTTCTTATACCATACACAAAAATAAATTCAAAATGGATAAAAGATGTAAATGTGAGAGCTGAAACTTTCAAAATCCTAGAAGAGAACACAGGTAAGTAACTTCTTAGAAACTGGTCAAAGCAACATTTTTTTTTTTTTTTGATATGTCTCCTGAGCAAGGAAAAAAAGCAAAAATAAGCTATTGGGACTATATCAAGATAAAATGCTTCTGCACAGTGAAGGAAACAGTGAACAAAATTAAAAGGCAACCTCCTGAATGGGAGATATTTGCAAAGGACACATTAGATAAAGGGTTAATATTCAAAATATATAAAGAACTGATACAACTCAATATCTAAAAAATGTATAATCCAATTAAAAAATGGGCAGAAGACATGAATAGATATTTCTCCAAAGAAAACACAGATGGCCAACAGACTCATGATAATATGCTCATCATTACCATCAGGGAAACACAAATGAAAACTATAATGAGATCTCACCTTACACCTATAAGAATGGCTAAAACCAACAATGCAAAAAAACAACAGGTGTTGGCAAGGATGTACAGAAAGGGGGACCCTCTTGCACTGTTGGTAAGAATGCAAACTGGTGCAGCCACTATGGAAAATAGTATGGAAGATCCTCAAAAAGTTAAAAATAGAACTATCCTACGAACCAGTAATCACACTACTGGATATTTACCCAAAGAATGCAAAAATACTAATTCAAAGGGATAAATGCACCCTAATGTTTATAATAACATTATTTACAATAGCCAAACTATGGAAACATTCCAAATGTCCATGAATTGATGCATGGATGAAGAAAAAGCTGTACACAATGGAATATTATTCAGCCATAAAAAAGAATGAAATCTTGCCATTTGCAACGACATGGACGGAGCTAGAAAGTATAATACTAACTGAAATAAGTCAGAGAAAGATAAATACCATATGATTTTACTCAAATGTGGAATTTAAGAAAAAAATAATAAATGAGCAAGGGGAAGAGAGAGAGAGAGAGAGAAATCAAGACCCAGATTCTTAATTATAGAGAACAACTTGATGGTTACCAGAGGTGTTCTTGGGGGGGGGGGGGTGNTGGGTTCAATAAATGATGGGGATTAAAATATGCACTTGTTGTGATAAGCACCAAGTGATGTACGGAACTGTTGAATCACTATATTGTACAACTGAAACTAAGGTAACACTAAATGTTAATTAATTGGAATTAAAGTAAAAACTTAAAACCAAAAAAAAAAAAAAAAGAGAGAAAAGAAACAAAATGAAATTGCATAATTTCTTCAAAATAATGATAACAAAATAAAACGTATCTGATCTATGGGATTCAGTTAAAGTAGTGATCCAATAACTTTTCATGGGATTAAGTCAGCTAAATAGAAACAAACAAACAAAAAGACAACAAAACTTAAAAAGGAAACTCATATAGTTCCAAAGTAGATCAATTAACTAAACCAAAAGAAAGCAAGAGAAAATCATTTTATTAATATCAAAAATTAACATTACAGAAAAGAAAGTGTTGAAACTAACAAATCAAAAACATGATTCTTTGAAAAGAAACTATCAAAAAATGCAAAATGCAAATTAATAGCCACCCTCATTTTTAAAAAGAGGAAGCAGAGATACAGAAGATGGTAGAACAGCTATCAAAGCACAGAAATTTAAAAAAAAAATAATTAGTAATTACTGGGAGAAACTCTATGCAAATGTATTTGAAAAACCTAAATAAAGTGGATATAACCCTAGAAATATAATTTAACCATAATTGACTACATTCAGTAGAAACTATCCAGTTTCCATAAAAGAAAAAGAGAATTTTCCAAATGTCTCCTCAACACAAAAGGAACCAGACCCAGTGGCCTTTATATCATTATTCTAAAAAACATAAATATCAGATAATTGATGGCAACTGACCCAATTCAGAGCACTAAGGAAGAAATAAGCATTCCAAATATTTCATATTAAGTTATGTAAAAAACTTATTTCAAAACATTCAAAGATATTACTAAAAGAAAGCACTACAGACAAATCACCTTTACGTATACTGAAGCAAAAAACTACAAAAAGTACTGGCAAATAAAATCCAATGAAATGTTAACTAAATAATTCATTGTGACTCACTTAAGTGTTTGCTCAGAATACAGAGGTAATTTAATATTAGGAAATATATTAATATAATTTACTAAATTAAGAAAAAGAAAATTATTTTCTACATCGAATCCAAAGAAAGCATTTGACAAGATATTTTCATGATTAAAAGACTAAATTAAAGAGGAATAGATTTTAGGTCTAAGATGGCAGTGCAGGAAATTCCTGAACTCACCTCATGCCATAGACACACCAAATCTATAGCTACATATAGATCCCTACCTTCTGAAAAAGATCTGAAAACTGGTTGAACTATTTTCCAGAACAAAGGATAAAAAGGTTTACTTGTGATGGCTAGGAGAGGCAGAATCATGGCCTTGTGTAAAACAAAACAAAACAAAACAAAACCACCCCTGGGGACACACATAGAGAGGTATCTCACCAAACATGTGCTTCTCCAGAAAGAGTGAGGGGTTGGTGCCCCACTTGACTTGAACACATGGCTTGGAAATCCAATACGGCTGATGTGCAGGGGTCCCAATGTGCTAAAAAGGAAACTAAGTTTCCCATCCTGGAGGGTTCATATGTAGTCTTGCTCACCTTGAGACTCGGGGGGGGGGGGGGGGGGGGGGGGAGCAGTTTGAAAAGCATCTAGATTATATGTGAAAAAGATTCCATTTGCTTATCTAGGGGCATCAGCTAGAAAGCCAGAGGACAACTAAGATGCTCCCCAAAGACAGGCACTGGCAGATACCAATGATGAACTCTAAGTATACCCTGATAGCACAGGCAGGTGAATTTAAATGTGGCACCCTCCCACACACATTGCTGGAGTGGGCAAGGGTGAGCAGTTGCAGTACTTGCTGAGGCCAAAAAGCACAGGCAGTTGCAGAGAAATATGTACCAAACAAAATAAAATGACAAAACTTCAGAAAAAGACTTTAATGATACATGTAAGTTATCTACCTAATAAAAAATTCAAAGTAATAGTCATAAAGATGCTTACTGAACTCAAGAGACAGTGAATAAACAAAGTGAAAACTGCAACAAGGAGACAGAAAACATAAAGTATCAAACACAACTCACAGAGCTGAAGCACATAATGACTGAACTGAAAATAAACTAAAGGGATTCAATAACAGATTGGATGAAGCAGAACAAACCAGTAAGCTGAAAGATAAAGAAATGGAACTCACCTAAACAAAGCAGCTAAAAGAGAAAAAAAAAAAATAATGAAGATAATTAAGGAACCTCAAGAACATTAGTAGAATAACATTCACATTATGGGGTCCCAGAATGAGAAGACAAAGAAAAAGGTAGAAACATTATTTGAGAAAATAATGGCTGAAAACTTCCCATACTTAGGGAAGAAAACAAATATCCAGATCCAGCAAGTCCAGAAAATTCCAGGAAGATGAACCTAAAGAGAGCTACACCAAGACACATTACAATTAAAATGTCAAAAGTTACAAAGAGTCTTAAAAGCGTCAAGAGAAAAACAACTTGTTACATACAAGGGAACTTCTTTAATACTATGAGCAGACTTTTCAGCAGAAATGTTGCAAGCCAGAAGAGAGTGGAATGATATAACTAAAGAGCTGAAAGGAAAATCTTTCAACCAACAATACTCTACCTGGCAAGGTTACCCCTCAGAATTGAAGGAGAGATAAAGAGAAACTGACAATACAAAAATAGGTTTTCACACCCCACTTACATAGATGGATAGATCATCCAGAGAGAAAATCAATAAGGAAATGCCAGCCCTAAATCATGCATAAGACCAGATGGACTTAATACATATATATAGAACCTTCCATCCAAAAGTGGCACAATATATTCTTCTCAAGTACACACGGGATATTCTCCAGGATAGATCACATGTTAGGCCACAAAACAAGCCCAAAAAATTCAAGAAGACTGAGATAACATCAAGCATCTTTTCAGACCACATTGGTACAAAACTAGAAATCATTACAAGAAGAAAACTGGATAAACTACACATATCTAGAGATTAAACCATGTTACTGAGCAACTACAGAAAGCATTAAAGAAGAAATAAAAAATACATACAGATAAATGAAAACAGCAGTGTGATATACCAAAATCTATGAGATGTAGCAAAAGTAGTTCAAAGAGGAAAGTTCACAACAATATAGGACTACCTCAAGAAACTACAAAAATACCAACTAATTTAACTTTGCACTAAAGAAACTAGAGAAAGGAATAAATGAAGCCCAAAGTTAGTAGAAGGAAGGAAATAATAAAGATCAAAGAAAAATAAACAAAACAGAGAGTACAAAGGCAGTAGAAAAGATCAACAAAATGAGAAAGTTATAATTGATACCAAAGAAATACAAAGGATCGTAAGAGACTACTATGAATAATTATATGCCAACAAATTGGACAACTGAAGAGAAATGGATCAATTCCAAGAAATTTACAATCTTTCAAGACTGAATCATGAAGAAATAAAAAAAAAAAAACTGAACAGAAAATTACTAGCAAGAAGATTGAATTAGTAATCAAAAAACTCTGAACAAACAAAACTCCAGGACCACATGGCTTTACTGGTAAATTCTATCAGCCATTTAAAGAAGATTTAACAGCTATCCTTCTCAGATTCTTCCAAAAAGTTGATGAGGAGGAAAAGCTTTAAAACTCATTTTATTAGGCCAATATTACCCTAATACCAAAACCAAAAAAAGATCCCACAAAAAAAGAAAATTATAGGTGAATATCCTTGATGAACATAGATATAAAAATACCAAACAAAATATTAATAGCAATATTTTAACAATATGACAATATAATGACAATATATTTAATTCAACAATATAGTAAAAGGATCATAAACCATGACCAAGTGGGACTTATTCAAGAGATGCAAGAATGGTCCAACATTCACAAATCAATCAATGTGATACACAACATTAACAAAATGAAAGATAAAAATCATACAATCATCTCAATAGATGGAGAAAAAGCATTTATAAAATTCCACACCCATTTATGATAAAAACTCAACAAAGTGTCTACAGGGGGAAAAAAATGTACCTGAAAATAATAAAGGCCGTGTAAGACAAACTCACAGTTAATATTATACCCAATGGTGAAAAGCTGCAAGTTTGTCCTCTAAGATCAGGAACAAGACAAGAATGCCTACTCTCATCAATTGTATTCAACACAGTATTAGAAGTCCAAGCCACAGCAATTAGCCAAGAAAAAGAGTAAAAGGCATCCAAATTGGAAAAGAAGAAGTAAAACTGTCACTATTTGAAGATGACATCATACTATGTGGAAACCCCAAGCGTTTCACCAAAAGACTGTTAAAACTAATAAATGAATTCACTAAAGTTACAGAATATGAACTTAAGGTACAAAATCTATTGCATTTTTATGCAATAATATGTAACTAGAAGAAAGAGAAATCAAGAAAACATCCCATTTACCATCAGATGAAAAATAACAAATACCTAGGAATAAATATAATCAAAGATCCTGAAAAACCTGTGCCTGGAAAACTATTAGACACAGATGAAAGAAATTGAGGAAGACACAAATAAATGGAAATATATTCCATGTTCATGGATTGGAGAAATTAATATTGTTAAAATGTCCACACTACTCAAAGCAATCCATAGATTCAATGCAATCCCTATCAAAATTCCAATGCCATTTTTCACAGAACTAGAACAACCCATCCTAAAATTTGTTTGGAGCCACAAAGACCCTAAATATCCAAAAGAATCCTGAGAAAGAACACAGCCAGAGATATCACAACTCCCCCATTTCCAACTATACTACAAAGCTATAGTAATCAATACAGTACAGCAGTGACATAAAAACAAGCACATAGATGAATGGAACAGAATAGAGAAACCGGAAATAAACCCACACATACATGATCACTTGATTTATGACAAAAGCGGCAAGAATGGGGACAAGACAATGGGGAAAGGACAGTCTCTTCAATAAATGGTGCCAGGAAAACAGGATAGCAACATTAAAAAGAATGAAACTGGACCACTTTCTTACATAATATCAACAATTAATTCAAAATGGATTAAAGACTTGAATACAGGCACTGAAACCATAAACATCTGGAAGAAATCATAGGCAGTAAACTCCTTGATATTTGTCTCAGTGATTTTCTTTTTTATTCCTACTCCATAGGCAGGGAAAACAAAAGCTAAAATAAGCAAATGGGACTACATCAAACTAATAAGTTTCTGTGCAATGAAGAAACTCATCAACAAAAAAAGGCAACTTAATGAATGAAGAAGATATTTTCAAATCAGATATACGATAAGGGAATAATATCCAAAATATATAAAGATCTCATATAGCTCAATAATAATAACAAAAATCTAATTAAAAAATAAGCAGAAAAAAATACATAGAGGATCTGAATAGACATTTTTCCAAAGAAGACACACAGGTAGAGAAAAGATACATGAAGAGATGCTCAACATCACTAATAATCAATGAAATGCAAATCAAATCACAATGAGATATCACCTTACACCTGTCAGAATGACCATTATCACAAAGACAAGAAATAAGTGTTTGTGAGGCTGTGGAGAAAAGGGAGCCCTCAAGCATGTTTCATAGGAATGTAAATTGGTACAGTCACTACGGAAAACAGTATGGAGCTTCCTCAAAAAATTAAAAATAGAACTACTATATGATCCAGCAATTCCACTCTGGGTATCTATACAAAAAATAAAAACACTAATTTCAAAAGATATATGCATCCCTATGTTCACTGCAGCATTATTCACAACAGTCAAGATATGTAATCAATCAAAGTGTCCAGTGATGGATGAAGAAAGTGTCTATTGATGGAATACATACACTATTCAGTCATAAAAAAAAATAAAACACACTTGTTATTTGTGACAACATGGAGGAACTTTGGGGGTATTATATTAAGTAAAATAAGTCATACAAAGACAAATAGTGCATGATTTCACTTATATGTGGACTCTAAAAAATAAAACAAAACAAAATCTAGACTCGTAAGTACAGAGAAGAGATGATAATTGCCAGACTGGAGGGTTAGGATGGCAAAAGGAGTGGAAGGGATTAAGAAGTACAAATTTCTACCTATAAAATAAATAAGTCATGGAGTGTAAGGTATAGTTTGGGGAATACAGTCATTATTACTGTATTAGCTTTGTAAGGTGACAAATCATAACTAGACATTGTGTTGAACATTTCGAAAGGTATACAAATGTCAAAACTAATACATGTCTATTATACCTCAATAAAAATATCTTTAAAATAAAAAAGAGGAATAAGTAGATATTTCATTAATATAAAGTGTGCATCTCAGCTCCAAACCATGTACTTTACTTGTGTAACAATATTAAAGGTATCCAGTACAGTCATATGCAAAACTTAGCTACCCACTATCTTCACCACTATCTAACATTGTTTTCAAAGTATTAGCCAAAGTATCTATTTGCAGATTACTTGACTGTGTACTTGGAAAACCCATAAATAACAATAAAAGATAATTTTAAAATTTGGTAAAAAAGCAGGATATAAAATGTATTGATATCAATTACCTTCAAACATAAGATAAATAATAAAATAATTAAAAAGGCACATTTCAATTAAAAAAAGAATACATAGTCATAAACCCTAATAAGAAACTTCCAAAACACTCCTGAAAATCATGAAAGGTAGATTTAAACAACTAGAAGGATATACCTAGATCCTGGAGAAGAGAACTTGATAGTACAAAAATGTCAATTTTCCTTAATTTATAACTTCAGCATGATCCCAATAATGCACTTGGTTATTCCAGGTTTTAAAAAGTTCATTATAAATCTCAAATTAAAAAAATAAACCAATAAGAATACTTAGTAAATGCCTGAAAACAGGAATTCAATGTGTGTGTGTTTGTATGTATATATGTTTTTGTGTGCGTTTCAAAAGGGGTAATCATTCCAACATTCAAACATATTTACTTTAAAGCTTCTATAATTAAGTCATTGTTGAGACTGGTACTTGAGTAGGATAACAGTCCAGTGGAATAGAATAGGAAATACAGACATAGACCCAATGCATATATAAATGTAGTACATCATTATAACAGACATCCAACAGTGGATCCATTATGCTATTGAATGTGGTTTTGTTTTATTTTGTTTTAATTCATTGAAATACATGTGATTACATTTTATTTGTTCCATAGGAACATTTTTCTGGTTAGTGTTTTTCATAGGTGATGTTTATCTTCCTTCTTTTTTTCATTTCTTTTCCTTCCTTCCTTCCTTCCTTCCTTCCTTCCTTCCTTCCTCCCTCCCTCCCTCCCTCCCCTCTTTCTTTTCTCTTTTCTTCTGTCTCTGTCTCTCACTTACACACACACACACACACACACACACACACACATATACATACACATACCCACCCTCCCTATCTCCCTCTTTTTTCTATATTTGTATAGAATTCATGATTCATTTTGATTATCCTTGTTTTACATGTGAGGGATGGGTTATGTTCATGCTTTAAACAAGTACAAAGGTTTGTTGTTGTTTTTTTTAAGATTTTTTATTTATTTATTTGACAGAGAGAGACAGGCTGTGAGAGAGGGAACACAAGCAGGGGGAGTGGGAGAGGAAGAAGCAGGCTCCCAGCGGAGGAGCCCGATGTGGGACTTGATCCCGGAACGCCAGGATCACGCCCTGAGCCGAAGGCAGACGCCTAACGACTGCGCTACCCAGGCGCCCCAAGTATAAAGTTTTATTACTGATGATGAGTATGAGATCTCTTCTCAGATGTCTGTTCACTATGTTTCTTTCCTAACTTCTACCAGCAATAGAGTTTATTATAATCAAGTCTTAGCTTTATGATTCTTTGTTCAGCACCCTTGTCTCCTGTGCTTGTGCTTAGAACCAAAGCAAGTACAGTCAAACTCCTACCTTCGCCCTGAGAACCCCACTGCCATTGTTGCAGATAAGAAATACTGGCTTTGTACTGCAGGGTCTGTCAGGATTTAAATGTCTATTTGTGTGGCTTTTCGTGATAACTATAGTCAAGAGTGTCAATTCACTATAACGTATCAAAACATTATCATCATTGTTGACCATCATTGCTTTTGGAAGACCCAACTCCTATATTCTGTTTTGTGCTTTCAGGTATTTCTTAATTTCTTTTAAAGGTGAATTTGGTGTTAATTTCTATTTTTTTTTGTTCTGTTTTTCATGATTTCCAGATAATGAAGCAGAGGATATTGTATTTACTTTACATTTTTAAAATAGAAAGTCCTGCTCCAAAAATTTTTAAAGCACATATTAAAGTCCCTTATAATAATTTTAATCTCAAGTAGAAAATGAAATTCTTCTCAAGTCTGAGCTTCAGAAGATGAAGGTATGGGCCATTTTATTATTTTCAAATGTGGCAATAAAGTCCAGAAGTACCAAAGGAGTCTTAAAAATAAGACCCACTAAAAACCTGGTTCTAATAACCCTAAAAATGTATACCATAACACTTCAGTAATTTCACAGGTGGGAAAAATGTGAAGTGTTTCTGCTATTTACCATAAGCCAATTTTATCTGCATCAAGCCATATGGTTTGGGAAACAGGGAGTTCCAAGAGAATCTAGAGTGAAATTTAACAGTACTATTGAAAACAGAGTAAATTGAGGAGTTTATAACCCATTCTAAGAAACAGATGATTTTTTTTTCTTTCCTCTCCCCTTTCAAAAAATACTACACTAATACTTAAAATAGTATGCACAGGGGCGCCTGGGTGGCTCAGTCATTAAGCGTCTGCCTTCGGCTCAGTGCGTGATCCCAGCGTTCTGGGATCGAGCCCCACATCAGGCTCCTCTGCTGGAAGCCTGCTTCTTCCTCTCCCAATCCCCCTGCTTGTGTTCCCTCTCTCGCTGGCTGTCTCTATCTCTGTCAAATAAATAAAAAACCTTTAAAAAAATAAAATATAATATAATAAAACAGTATGCACAGTGTTTTTGCCATATTCTGAAAATTGCTCCATCCATTGATACACTGATCTACAGAAAACTTTGTTGCAAGGTTTGAACTTCATTATTGGTAGCTTCTTTTCCTATGTAAGAAATTAGAAGTATTTGATATAAGGTATAACACAAGCAGGGGGAGTGGGAGAGAAAGAAGCAGGCTCATAGCAGAAGAGCCTGATGTGGGGCTCGATCCCGTAATGCTGGGATCACGCCCTGAGCCGAAGGCAGACGCTTAACCACTGTGCCACCCAGGCGCCCCAAGGTATAGTTATTTTTAAATATCAATTATTATTTTGAGGTTTCAAAATTATTTAACTATACCTATCGAAATAAACATTGCTGGGGAATCATTTGGAAGAGTATGAGGAAATCTGGTCAAAAATTACATACCAACTAATTAAAGATGATTTTGGGAAATTATTTTGATATCTACAGAACAACTTAATATAAAGGCCAAAAAGCTTTATTTTTTAAAAAGATTTTATTAATTTGACAGAGAGAGAGAGAGTGAGAGAGCACAATTGGGGGAGCAGTAGAAGGAGAGGGAAAAGTAGGCTCCCTGTCGAGCAGGGAGCCAGATGCAGGGCTTGATCCCAGGACCTCACAACCTGAGCCCAAGGCAGACACTTAACCGGCTGAGCCACCCATTTTATTTTATGCCCTTTCTCAGTGTGGAAACTTATCATATACACTCTAAAGTATCAAAGGCAAAGTTACTTAAAACATTATTTTAAGATTTGGAGCTTGATTTAAATGTACTCCTTAGGCTTTTAATTTTGTTTAATGTTTTTGGACTACAGCTAAAGTATAGTATTTAAAATAATATGTTACTTTAAAAAACTTTAATACATTCATAAAAATCATTAATTTAAAACAACTAAAATATCTAAAATCTTTTAAAAATTTTCTAAAAATCAAGGAAAAAGTGACTTGCCCACATATTCCTTATTAAAATAAAAAGAAACTTGATTCCTCATCATCTATTACAGAATTCCTTAAGTTGATAAGTCAAATTTATACAACATTGATTAGTTTGGAAACAATCACTCCTGTAATTAGGATAGGTCAAGAAAAGTTTCTTTATAAATAATTTATCAGAAACTACTCTATAAACCTAGAAAAATGTCAAGCCAGGTGCAATCTTTTTAAACTATTCCTGTATAAATCAATTAACGTGCTTTATTTTGACACCTAATGTCAGTATTTACCAAACGTAGATAGACAAGTCCATCCCTGCAGCATGCATTTGCAAATAAGTTTACTCATTAATGTTTAATTAAGACAGAGGAAAACTGTCCTTGATATTTTGCTGCAATTAGTGCTCTCTATACCCCACTGACTTCTCATGATGAATTACTTTCCAAATGAAAAGTGAAGTGATTAAAACTGGAGACACTCCATCTACTATGCATTGCCCATACCACATTTTAAAGAGGAAAACCAAATAACGCTATGCATTGTGAAAACACAAGTGAAATTATGTTTTTGCCAATTTCAACTGTAAAACTTCTTTTTGATTATGACTCCAAGGTGATATAACATCCCAATTTATTTCTATTAAATCAATAAAACCATAATACTAGAGCTTTGGAAGTTTTAATTCAAACCCCTCAATCTAAAACATTTCATAAACAGTAAGTAAATTGTGAAGGTCACACAGTTTTCTAAACGGTTCTCATCATTTCACCTATGGTTTTAACATTTTACTCTTTTGAAAGACTCCATAATCCATCTTGTGTAATATACTAATTTTATCAAACAACCAACCTAATCCAACACTGCACAATAACGACAATAACAAAAACTTAAAGCCTGGAAAGATCAGTTGACTTATGCAATGTTAGACAACTAACAAATGATAGATTAAAAACTGTAATATAGTTGTTCTACCCCAAAACCTTTCCCCTAACTCTCTACTCAAATTGTCATTGTGTTCATTTTAGACTGGAAGAGCAAATATAGTAAAAAAAAATATTCATGAACTCTTTGATCATTATATGCAGATATCATCCAGGTTGGAACATTATTATTTTTTTTGTGTTTTGTTTTGTTTGTTTGTATAAGAATGCTCATAGTAGCTTTATTCATAATAGCCAAAAACTGGAAATAGCCCAGGTGGCCATTAACAAGTGAATACATGAACAAATGATAGAGCACTACACTCAGCAATAAAAATTAATGAACCACTCATGTACATAACAGCCTTGATAGATCTCAAAAACACTGTCAAGTGAAAAAGTCAGATATAAAAAAATACTTACCAATGAACCCATTTATGTGATATACTATCATAGGCAAAACTAATCTGAGGTGAGAGAAATCAAACCAGTGCCTGCCTGTGGTGGGTTGCATTTGACTGGAAAGTATAAGGAACCTTTTTCAATTGATGGATACATTCTTTATCTTGATTGGTGTGTTGATTACATTGGTGTGTACATTTGTCAAAACTCATCAAACTGTACAGCTGAAGTCTATGCATATCAGTGAATGTAAATTTTCTTACAATTAAAAAAATGCTGTGGTATTTATTTTATCTTGGAATCATTTAAAAAGTGAGATATTACTGTTGTTTTTTAACAGATTTGTTGAGGTATAAATAACATACAATAAGCCACACACATTTAAAGTGTACAATTTAATACACTTTGATATATCACCACAATCAACAAACATACACAATTATCTATAATTATAATGAATGTATTCGACACCCTCAAATGTTTCATTTCTCTTATATAATCCTTCCTTCCCACAGGTAGGAACATTATTGAAATATCATTTTGTTACACATGTTTTATGTTATATCTAATATTAATGAACTAAGATGTTGTCAGTAATGGTAGATAACTATTTCCCAGATTTTTTAAAAGTGTTCTTTACATTTATTCTATCAATTTTAGAATCTCCCATCAAATATATGAAATACTCAGAATTTGTAGACTAATAACCTGAGAACTAATGTGAGTTCACCAAACAATGGTTATGTTTGTTCTACATTGTGAATTATTTTCCAGTACAGAAAAAGACCGAAATTTCAAATAACAAATCCAGATCTCCAACTTTCAATAATTAGTACTCAATGGTATACTGATAGGGATCAGATTAAAGCTACAGGCCAGGAAACATCCATTGGTAAGGATATGGTGTGGAATGAAGAGCTGAACTGTCTGAATAGACCAGAGGCACTGCCAAGTAAGAAGAAATTAACATATAGTGTTAGGACAGTCTGGCTGGAGCAGAAAAACTAGGTTATACTGAAATTAGTAGAATAGTTCAAGTAGAGATTGTAGAAGCCTAGCATCAGGAATTTGTAACTTACTTGCTTAATCTTCTAAAATAGGAGTGTGTATGTTATGGTTACTGAATATGAATGGGAAGATACTGTCCATTGTTTTTTATCCTCACAAAAAATGCTATTATATTTAGAAAATAATTTCCTCTACCCCTCCTTCATATACCAAATTTCTCCCTCTCATCAAGGGGGAAAAAATACTTAAGTTCTGACAATGGCTATTGTTAGGTCTAAACTACAACATGATCTTAAATAATTAAGATAAGATAAACCTATGAAAAGTTCAGAAACACACTGAGGAAATATGAGCAGACCTTAATACTGGTCTCAGTATTAGGTGCTGGTTATGATAACAATTCAAAGACCTTGAGCTATCAAGTAGGCTTACTGATGGAGGACTCTTATCAGAGCCCCTGCTGTTAGTTCTGACAGATTTACCACACATGGCTGCACATGGCTACACTTGTACCTACTCAAGTGTATAAGAAGTGTCTAGTGCTGAGCCATTGAGAATTCGCCTCGGTAATGTTTTAATTGGAGCGTTACCTCAAACCAACGAAATTAAGCCTGATAGAAAAGTTGTCCACATCATTATTGCTCCTTTGTCTAATGCAAAGAATCATTTTATTTGAGAATATATTTTCGACACTTTCTCATTACATGTGAAAATGTCGAGAATGTCCTTCGGATTGTTGAGATCCATTTATAGACAAGATTGTTCCTTTTCACATAACAGAACTAAATAACCATACATTTCATTAAAGACTGGATAACACCAAGACAGAAAATATTCATAGGCATTTTCCGTACACTTGAGAAACCAAAACAAAAAGTTTAAGGGAGAAGGTTAGTACCTTGAAAACAAGTAACAGATAATAACCAGAAATTTTGACAGGGAGTCTCAGCTAAATTCAAGACACAAAATTTTACAACTGTGTCATGCAATCCCTCCTTTTAAAGTTAGATTATTGGAATAATAACATTTTAGGCCTTTAGCATCCTTCATCATTCAATTTATTATTGAGAAAAGAATGATCTGCTTAAAGAAATGGACTTTCAATTTAAGCGATCCAATTTTGAATCTGAGCTCCTCCACTTAACAGCTGGAGATTTCATACTTTGAAACTACTAGAATAATGATACCTACCTTTCAGATACTTTGAGAAGACTAATTAAAATAATGTGTATAGACCACTTAGCACTCAAGTATGTAAAGTCAAAGTATAGTATATACTCCAAAAATATTATTATATATAAATGGGTATTATGTACAAATTATGTAAAAATATAAAATTTGCAATTTGCTCATTTAAATGTTTTAAATATGCAGGTTTATGTGCATGTTCATATGTAATGTATAAATTATTTTTTAATTAGCTGCTTTACTGGATATCAAATAAATGCATAAGTTGTTTATAATCTGGTAAAAATCACATATATCACATATCACATAACTACACATACAATTTATGATTTTGCTCCATAGTAAGATTTAATCTACAGCTAAAATTACATCCTTGAAGCCAATAATTAATCTAGCTCTAAAAGAGGCAGAAGAGAATCACTAGGAAGTAGAAATACAATCTTAAACATAACTTTTGAAACTATCTGGAGAGTTGGTTATAGCCCAAAATTATGTATAGAGTCTATCACCTACTGATTCAGGTGTATTTGCTGGTGTTTTTAACGGCAGGATTTTAATGAACACTTTCCTCTTAATCAGAGGTTACAAAGGTCTTTAACTTAATCTCAGTTTTAGCTTCTATGTAAGATGATCATTTTTAGAAGGATCCATTAGTACACATCAAAGTGAGCTTTTCATATGCCACATGACTGTATACACATTACTACACTGTGTCATTGTGTATCAAAGGTACCCTCCAACTTGAGTAAAATCCCATTCATGTGATTACATAAATGTAGAAAATAAATTTTAAAAATAGGTAGAAATATTTTTTCTTTTTAAACAAATTTGGAAATAATTTGAAAGTCTTGGACTTACTTCGAAGTAAACTTTGGCTCTGTTCAAAGAAATGGGAATGCCTATACAAGGCAATCATCTAGTCCACATATCTAGTCAATATTTTAGTTACCTACTAAACTCTACTCCCATGGAATTGCTTGGTCTTAATTCAATACTTGATTGTGATATAATAAGAAAATATAAACTAATTTAAAGGTGTCTTACAAATGTCATTCTTTTTTCCTACTGCAATATTTAGGTTGTCTTACCACAATTGATCCAATTTCTCTTTTTATGATAGTTGATTAAAAGCTTTGAGAAAAGGGATGTGTGGGTGGCTCAGTTGGTTAAGCATTTGCCTTCATATCAGGTCATGATCCCAAGATCCTGGGATGGAGTCCTGAATTGGGCTCCTTGCTCAGCGGGGAGCCTGCTTCTCCCTCTGCCTACCACTCCCTCTGCTTGTGGTCTCTCTCTCTGGCAAATAAATAAATAAAATCTTTTTAAAAAATTGTAAAAAAGCTTTGAGCAAAGATTATGAATCATCTTTATAATACTGAAGAAGCTTATGGTTTATATTTCAGTATTAACTTTATTCTTGGCTTCATTTTTAAATTTATATTTATTTTTATTTTTTAAACCTAGTTTTGATTTATTGCAGTTTGCTATATGTCTTTGTAATTAGTAAAAATCCCTTTCTAAAATAAGGTAGACTATAAATTAATAAATGATTTAATGTACATCATGGCAGATAGATCCTCTGATAATATGACCTCAACTTCTCTCTTTAGCTTTGTCTTCCACTATTCTTCTGATGCATTATTTCTCTATCTACACTTTATTGAGGTATGATTTTTTAAAACCACTTTATTGAGGTATGATTGACATATAAAATTTCTATACATATGAATACAACTTGATGAATATGGAGATAAGTATACACTCATGAAACCATCACCATAATCTATACCATAAAAACAGCCATCACCTCCAAACATTTCTCCCTGCTCTCTTTATGTATTATTATTATTATTATTATTATTATTATTATTATTATTTTGGAAATAAAACATTTAACATAAAATCTATATTTTCTTAGAGTTCTCTAGATACACTATTTGACAATGCTAAACCTCACCTTACAACACCTTTCCATAGTCTTTTCCCTATGAATGATATTCATAAGACTGAACTCAAAAGTTAACCTTTCATGACTCTTGAAATGAATTAATGAAAGAATGCAGCTGGGATACTGTCTGTGAAAGTGAAGGATATACTCATTTACTTTGCCTTTTTTTATTTAATCTTACTTAAATTCAGAATTATAAGATATTAAAATCTCAATATAGAATAAAGTAAATGTTATATTTCAAAAAAACTTGATCAGATTTTTAAATGTGGTAATATATTAGAGGATGAAAATCTAAGAAATGACTCCAAGTTTCAAGATGTATGTTCTCTCCACTAGTGCATTGTAATTTTATTACTACTATGCATTTTTAACAAATTCTTATTCTCAGATGTGTTTTGATTACTTTAATAAATTATACTAACTTAAAAGGCCAATTCAATTTTTAAATTATTCTGGAACATTGTTTTACCAGATATTACCTGAAGGTAGGTAACCTTAAAGTCATTTGCTAGGCAGAGATTTGTAGTATGTGTGGATTGGCTAAACTGACTTACTAAAACACTATTTGGGTAACCAATTTAAATAAGAGTAAGCTTCTCAGGGAGACTAAAGGGAAAAGCAATGTGGGGTAAGTCAACCTTCTGAGTTTTTCAGGTTCTAGCATACACGACAGATGTACTTAATATCCTGGAGCTCTCCTGGTGTATGCTTCTAATCGAAGTTGGCTTTGTTCTGTACTACTTTCAAAAGTAAAAGAAAACTGGAACCCAAGTGCTCTATCAAGAGTAAGGCATTTCTTATTTGAGTTCCGACTTGCTTATGTGGTTTGTTTGCTTTATTTATTTATTTATGGTCAGGATCACAAGTAGAAGGTATTGGCCCTTTGAAGAATGAACGCTGCTGTCATCCTCCATTTCCTATGAGATGTCACAGCTGTGACAAGGAAGGGTTTATAATGGCACAGTTCGGTGCCTTCATAATTTATTCTCTCTGATTTTATGCTCTTTTAGTCTCCTGCTCAACCATCCACTAACAAGTGGTGATATTAGCCAATAAATCAAAGACGTCTGCTTGTCACCGCCAGATGCTTGGCCACATCGCAGCCGATTATGAGACGTACAAAAGGACAATTTCATGTAGGGAGCTCAGCAGAGGTGTTCTACTGATATTCTGTTTGATAGGAAACCAGCGTGAGGTGAATGTAGTAAAATTCAATAACTTTTGTGCCTTATAGCAATGAAGAACTAAGTTGAAATAAAACTGGGAAGTAAATTAGGACCTCAGCTTTATTACTATTGCTTTTATGATCCTAAATCTCTTCCTTTATCACTTCAATACAGGTTAGAGAAAGAAGAAATATTTTAATGTACTCAGTTTATTTTCCTGGATCTAAGAGTTTATCTTCTTTTTCTAAAAGCATCAAATAAACCATTTATATCTATCTATTAAAATGTCTATTAAAACATTTTAAAGAAATATAATGATAGCATAATATTTATGTGAATGTTAGTCATTGTACAAAAAAGAATATCATCCTATTTTCTCTTTACTATTAAAACCTATTGACAACTAATTAAAATCATCCACTAGGTATTAGTTTCTTGTATTTCCCTTTATTTCTCTCATTATTCAAATTAGTAATCCACCACAAAGTACATGTCCCTTTCCTGTGGTATAAATAAAAACAACAGCAGCAGCCTGAATTTATAGATTTCAAATGAATATGCAAGGTATTTTATGAAATGTTCCACAACAAAACATTGATTTTTTTAAAAAAAAGACAAGAAGAACTTTATGTTTTTTCCTTTAAATGAAAGGAGATAAAGTAGGTTTTATTTTCCTAAGAAATTACTAAGTCTTTCTTCCCTGAGAAGTTTATCATATTTATATGTTGAACACATGACCAGATTGTTGACTTAGCATTTACTATATTGATAGTTTATTACAGAGCAATCAAATAGATCCTATGTTGTAAATCTAACTTTATGTTAAGGTACAAAAAGGCATGAATAATTTAGCTTAGTTTTTAATTAGTATAGCTGTGCTTTATCTTATGACCATCTTATTTTTTCATGTCTTCCTTTAACCTTCTAGAAGTCCTGAAAGTACCCCACAATGCCACAATTTCAGTTACCAACTTTCAGAGGCTAAAAGAACCGTGTTTATTACTTTAGCTTTTCCTCATATTTCCTTATGCTATAGATGTTTCGAAATACTGTTTTCAAATACTATTGTCTTCTAAATCACCTCAGGATAATAGCTTTCACTTTCCAAAGAAAGCATGTCAGGTAAAATATAAGAACTTTTTGAAGTAAATTGTTTTTGTATATATTTAAATAATAAATAGGAATTTCATAATTCCACTCAAACTACTGATGCTTTAGTGATGTTGCTGTTGCTTTGTTATTGGTGTTGTTTTGTTGTTATTTATACTATGACTTCTACATTGATATTTCATATGATGGTTTTATTTCTCTCCAGCCTAATAGGAACTCAAACGTACCATCTATTTAGAAAGCTCTTGACAGAGAAGATAATTCACTTGGAAGTATGTGCTTGAAGTCCTTTTTTACTTCTCTGAGATACAGAATTATTAATTATTATTAAGTATTTAAGTACCAGTTTACATTACACGAAGTTTTCATAACTATGCTTTTATGTCTTACATTTCTATGCAACATAAGAGTAAATTTCCAGTTATATTAAGCACAAGAAACCAAGGAAGTACACTAAAAATATACTGAATACTAAAAAAAGAAAGAAAATAGAAACCTCAGGAATATTACAACAATGATGAATTATAACACAAACACTTTGGTCTCAGCATGACCACCATATAGAATAGGATGCCTGCTTTCATCTAAAGAAGTGTGTCAGTTTGTTCTGCCCTGCAGTAAAAAGATAAGGAATGACTTAAAATGTAAAGGACTATGAAAACACAGAAAATGATAAGATGATTAACGATTTGTTCAGAATTGATTTTTGATGAGACATTCTTAACACTAAGTTTATCTAGCTAATGCAACACATGAGTTTAAGTGGATGTGACTGAGTTATTCAAAATCAATGAAAAACTGTTTTTTGTTTGTTTGTTTGTTTGTTTTTGTTTGTTTCAATATCCAGAACTTGGTAAAGCCAGAATAATTTAGAATGAATGTACCACAAAACTAACAATATCAATTCAAATTACTGGTCTCATCTCTCCATTATTTACTCTTTGCCTTTGTAATATACTTTATCTGTAGGTTCTTGATATGGGATTGGGTGAAAAGTATTGGTCACTTATTATCTTGAAGGTATACTCAGAGACAAAATCTATAAAACTGTCTCTAATAACTTATGATAAATAAGAGTTCTAGTTTACTCTACAGCTTTTATGGAGCATCCATATGTATCATTATTTTGTTTTTAATCCCCATGTAGATGGCAGATACCAGCACTGAGAGTACCATTATAAATGAATCTAAAAGGCAATCCGATTCTTCCCAATGGCATGAGAGGGTACTGCACCATATTGTCCTAGGCACAAGCACAGGTTGCCAACCCAGGAGATGTTTTTCTAGTTTCAATCAGTATCCTACACAAGAGAAGTTCCTTTATAAAATTAGATAAGAGAGAATTGCAAATATCCTTGACACAAGTAAGGAAAAACAAGTTCGTTGCATTTTTTTCTTCCATGATTTTTAAAATACCTTGAAACTGAACCAACCTACCATTCCAGCAATGTTTCCAGCCATTAAATATGGATTATGGATTTCATCTTGATTTTCTCCTCAGAGCTTCACTCAAATAATTATCTATAAACATGTCATTTTAATCATAGCTCAGCAGCACAAATAACCCTCATCTGAATTCTGGGCTTTCCATGCCATGACTCAAGAAGAAAGACCCAGTGAAAATGTTCTTCATCTTCCCACCCCCATGTTCCCTCCTTCTGAATGACTGTAACTTATACTGTCTGTATAATAGATTTGTCACCTATCATATCTTTTATGCAGCATTCTGATTAGAAATGTGATCTGAGCCAAGTTGTTTATGCTCTCTCCACTTCATTTTCTTTATAATTGAAATGAAACTAATAATAGTATATACTTCAGATGCTGAGGTTGAGACTAGATGAACTAATAAATGTAAAATGCTAAACCAGGCTGTATGAATAAAAAAAAAAAAACACTGCTGAATAAATAAGAGTTGTTATTATGGGTACCATATATTTTTTTCCTACAGCATTGTTGTTGTTGTTTTTAGACTATATTGAAAATAACCATATTATTTACCTATTAACTTGAGTTGGAAAGTGTATTTAAGAGTGAATGTATTATATAACTTTTGATTTATGTCAGTACAAGAGCCATTAATTTTTAAGTATCTGGTAAACAAATAATATACACCATATATTAAACAAATTTATATGTTCACACAAGCTTTAATGAACACTTGTGAAAAATATCATTTGGAATACTACAATGATTTAATTGCAAATGCACCAATAATTATGTTGGAAGATTTTAGGTTACACAATTCATCATGTGAGAGAATCAAGTAAATATGATAAATGTTACTGCCATCATTTGATTAGCATAACATATTTAAGCTATAAAATTTGAAATCATTTGATGGGAAAAAGTGTGAAACTTGTAGAAAAAAAAATTGAGAATATATACACTGTGTAATAAATTATTTCTGGGCATTGCCTTAAAGTGGATTTTAGTCCTTGAACCCTATAACCATGAAAAATATCACAACCTCCCTGGAGTAGTTATTTGTAGAATGATTTGATTAATGTTTATCTATCACAGTCAAGTATAAGCTATTCGAGAGTCAAGGTAGAATCATTTGTTTATCCATTTGTTTAGTGTTCATTCATTCAGTCATCCATTTCCCTCCAATGTAATTCTACCATTTCATTGAGTACTCAATTATTTTTTAAATGAATGATGAATTTCTTCATTCTTTTTCATCTTTTGAATGGGGAAAGAGTAAATAATCTCTCAGCTCCATAGTTTTAAAATATTATGATAGCATACCATTTAAACTGTATCACTAATGATGCGCATAGAAGAAAAACAGAAATTCTTCTATGCCCTTGAACTCTTTCTTTAAAACCACACTCCATATTTTATGCAGAGATTTACATGAGTTTCTCCATTCCACTGAGACAGATAGAGGTGGAACTCGTTTACTATAGACTAACATAATTTTCAACTATAGGCATCAGGTTTCATAATCATAACTGTTGTCTTAAAATAATATCAGTCATGTGATATTCATTCTTAAGTGCCAAAACCATTCCAGGTTAGTTTATTTACTTAAGTACCTCATTTAATTCCTACAACTATTCTCTTACGTTGGATTAATAACATCCAATTAAAAAATGAAGACACAGTGTGAGAAAGAATTTGTCCATGATTTTGCACTGTTGGTAACAATCAAGATTTTAAACCAACCTGCTTTGGAGGCAAAGATCATGCTCATTTTATATTTAAAAATCGCCAGTATTGACTGTGAATGAGTCCACATTAAGAAAGTTGTGCTTTGGTATTTGTACTACAGTTCTCCATGATTCTCTCTAAATAAATACTCACTGTCACCATTCTGAAAAAACCAACTCAGGCCTTGGGACAAACGTTTAACTTGTTTTGCTTTCTGAGGTGCACTTCTCAAAATAAAATCATCATTATTCAATGATAATAAACAGAAGGAGAAATTCTTTCTTAAAAAGTAATATAGGAGGAGGTGATTCAAAGGGGCAGCACAGGAAGACCCTGAACTTATCTCCTCCCATGAACACACCAAATATACAGCTACATGTGAACTATTCTCTCTGAAAAGGACCTTAAAACTAGCTGAACAGCTCCCCTATAAAAAAGCCACAATGAGATGGGTAAGAGAGGCAGAGATGTAGTTTGGTGAAAAACCCACCCACAGCATGGTGAACCACAAGTGAGAGTGATCTCACAAATACAGAGTGTGTCCTTGATGAGTGAAGAGTTTGAACCCCAAATTAGGCACTTAAACATTCAAACCTGAACTAGAGAGGAACCCCTAAAACACCTGGTTTTGAAAACAAACAGGGCTTATGTCCAGGAGACCTAAAGGACTATATGAAACTGAGACTACACATTTAAAGGACTCACACACAGATTCACTCACCCCAGGACCCAGCACAAAAACAGCAGATTTTAAAGCACCTAAAACATATGTGAAGATTTACTGGTTAATCTTAAAGTGTCTGCCAAACGGGAAGTGGCCTATTGAAACTCTCTCCAAGAATAGAGGTGCTGGTGGGCATCATTTGTTCACTGTCCTTCCTTGTAGGCACCAGTGCTGGCAGGAACAACCTTTGTACTTTCCCTCTACCCTGGTAGCAACATTTATCCCATGCCACTGCTCTCTTGTGGCCCATCCCCACTAAACCTGGTGGGCTGGTATAGCTTGCCCCTGTGCTCCCCCATGGTCACAACCTGATAAACCCCACAGGCAAATCCTCCCCTGCAGGCCTTCTTTTCCTAAGTCAGGCGGTAGACATGCCCTGGCTTGGCATTCTCTGACAGCCCACCCCAAAGCAGGTGGGTGGACATGTCCAGGCCCAGCATTCCCCCATGATCCTACCCAAGCTGACAGAGTCCACATAGGGAATTCCCCCCTGAAAGACTGGCCCTGGTGGCAAGGAGATCTTGTGTTTCTGAGCCTGATATAAGTGAAACAATCAAAGAGACAGTTTTTGTCAGGCTACCATATTCACGAAACTGCACTGACAACCAACTGAAATAAAGTCAAGTCTTTCTATGAATAAAAACCTTATTACTTATCCTGGAGCTTCTAACCTAAGGGACATGCTTCAGGTCGACAACACAACTAGAGACTATGAAGGTGCTCTCAGGGAACACAGGCTAGAAAAAAACATCTTTGCACTTTCCTTTGGCAGTGTTATAGCTCACCAGTATCTCCTAGAAAGGAATGAATATATATATATATATATATATATATATATATAT